>NW_027556402.1:11128849-11401349 GCF_003287225.1 Phascolarctos cinereus | reverse complement strand
AGCTTCTCAGAAATAATATTTCCTAGCCTGAGAAATAATGTCTTAACAGATATTTCCCTAATTCATAATTTGGACATCAGCTGTATGAAGGGAAGAGTTGTGTTTTTTGTTTTTGTTTTTTTAATAATTTGCATCTTTGAGGAGGCAATCATTTCCTGGATCACTGTAGTTGAAGGGCTGAAGAAAGTCTTACCCTGGCTTGCTAGAATACCTGGAATAGGTGAGTTGCTCAAATATTACAAATGTGAGAAGAATGTGAAATATCTATTCAGCAGGCCTGTGAAATTCTCTTTGCTTTCCAAGGGGAATATGAGTATAATGGGACATTTGCAATATTTTTTTTGCCTAATAATCTTCTGAGCTACATCCCTAAGTTATATTCTTAGATGCAAGTTGGATTGTCAGAGAGTGTCTGCTACCTTAGGTCCTGTAGTACCCTTCTAATGGAAGTCTGAAGAAGCAACACAAGGACACTCTTAAGGTCTCTCTGAAGAGCTTTGGAATCGATTGCATGACATGGGAGACACTGGCACAGGACTGTCCAGTATGGTATGTCCACACCAGAGGAGGTGTTGTTCTGTCTGAGCAAAGCAAAATGGAAGTAGCCCAAAAGACATGTGAGATGCACAGTTCAGAGATATCTCCACTCCAAACGTTCATAAGTACTATTTGTGAGCCTTCTGAGTTTGTACTGGTTTGATCGGCCACCGTCAGACACACTGTCCCTTGACTTCAACATAGTGCTGTCGTTTTGGTCTTCTTCAAGAGCAAAGGACAACAGCCAACCAACCCTTTTTGGTGACTGCTCTTAAAACTGTGAGTCATGAGCCTTTGTTTATGTGCTTCCTATTAACAGTCAACCAGTATGCAAGAATTAAACCAAAAGCAAAAGTATTTACTTAAACGAAAGAACAAAATAGTAGCTATAACATATGCTACCGTAAACCTGGGGCATACTCACCTACAACTGAAAGAGTGGGCTTAAGTTTAGAGTATACTGGCACGCATGGGATACATAGGTGGTGAAAAGCAGCTCACGGCTCCTGGTGATGGAAGTGCCTCCTGTCTTCCTAGAGCCCTCCTCTGGCTCTGGATGAGTACAGCTATTCTGATGGCTGAGGTGCTCACCTGTGTTCCCAGGATCTGGCCCTCTCAGCAGACAGTTCTCTTCTCTGCTGCCAGGGGTCCTTCTGCCCTTCAGCACCTGCCTTTATGTAGCTGTCTCCTCTCAATTGGCTTCTTTGTTCTCTGCTGGATACTTTGTCTCTTATAAATAGGGCTCTCCCCAGTAAAGGGTTAAGCATTTGAGGTTGATTGCAAACCAGTCCCTTATATCTGACATATATGCTCCCGCCAGCCCAGTTGCAATCAAGGGAAGAATTATGGGTTCACATGGACCGCAGTTTATGAGGAGTGGGAGGAGGCCTGATCCCAGAGGGGAATCCCTAAAAAAAAAAAAGCCCATGCTTATTGTGTTCCCAAAATGGCCCCTTCTAAAAAAAAAGTACTCAATATACAAGATGAATATTAGCTATAATAAATATTTACTTCATCCATGAACAGATATAAAAAACATATGTGAGAGTGTTGATCCTTGACCTCCCTCCATAGCCTGGTAGCCCAGAATGTCACCTAATGTAATCACAAAGAATTAATGAAGTATTAAGATAACTACAAAAATAGCCCACACCCAGCAAGGTGGGGCAGTAGACCTGGAGTCAGGAAGATGTGAGTTCACACCCTGCCCTAGACATTTACATGTGATCCTTCTCTCTGGCTCCTCATCTGTAAAATGGCGATAAGAATAGCACCTACCTCCAAAATAGCTGTGAAGATCAATACAGATAATATTTCTAAAGCACTTTGCACCATTCTTGGGTCCTCAATAAATAAATGTTTGTTTTCTTCTTTTTCTTCCCTTTTTCCCTTTTTCTTTTCTTTCTTTTCTTTTTTTCTTTCTTTTCTCTCTCTCCTTCCCCTTCCTTCCTTCCTTCCTTCCTTCCTTCCTTCCTTCCTTCCTTCCTTCCTTCCTTCCTTTCTTCCTTCCTTGCTTTCTTTCATTCTTTCTTTCTTCTTTTTTAAAGGAATTTAAGGGAGTAACCTCTTTGGCTGAGCAAAGAAATGATGCACACCCTTAGGGCCTTCAAATAGATAAATCTTGGGAAACTGGAGAGCTATCTAGCCCGGAACTGCTAGTAGGAGTGATCCTTAAAGAGGAGAAAAAGGGAATTCCTCATTCCTGTGTGCAGTTCCAACCATATCACACACACCTACTCAATCAACCCCAAGTCTCTTTATTGCTTCCAGGATTAAATATAAAATCTCAATTTAATATTCAATCCCTTCATACCTAGTTCATGCCACCTTTGCAGTTTTTTCATGCTTTTCTCTTTGCCATGGACTCTTGAAATAACATTGGCCTCCTTGTTCCACAAACAAAAAGTCCACCTCTTGGCTCTGGGCATTTTCTTTGGCTATCCCCTCTTCCTGGAAAGCTCTCCATACTCAACTCTACCTCTTGGCTTCACTGTTTTGCTTTAAATTTCATCCAAAACCTCATCTTCTTCTGAAAATATTTCCCACGCCTCTTAATTCTAGTGATTCACCTCTCTTAATTAGTTCCTATTTATCCTGTATACACAGTAACTTGTTTATACATATTTGCTTATTGTCTGTTCAATTAGATTGTGAGCTCCTTGAGGGCAGTGACTGTCTTAGGCCTCTTTTTATATCCCCAGCACTTCGCACAGTGCATAGTACATAGGATGTGCTTAATACATTTTTATTGACTAAATAATCCCCAGAGATTCTGCGTCTATTCTCAGACTGTCCTCTGTTAATTATTTCCCGTTTATTCTACGTATAGTTTACTGTGTATTCATTTGTTTGCATGTTATCTCCCCCATTAGATTGTAAGCTCTTTGAGGTCAGGGATTGTCTTTCGCCTCTTTCTGGATCCCCAGAGTTTAACACAGTACCTAGCACGTGGTAGGCCATTCATAAATGTTTCTTGACTGATATTGCCTAGCCAAGCACACATTCCACACTATAGCAGCTGTCATTGCCAATGTGAGTGGAAGATAAGGAGAGGGAAGAGAAATCTCCTTCGTCTTTGCAAGCAAAAGATCCAAATGAAAGAAAGCATTAGAAAAATAGTTACAAGAGAGACAGAGAAATTGCCGCAGCTTTTCTCATGAACTACTGGGATTTTTATTTTGATGTGGAGCCTAGCGGGAGAAATCCCTTTCCAAGACTGTCTACCCCTGAGGCTCAGACACCAATCATCGTTGAGACAGCCTCCCAACCACTGCAGACAAATCAAAAGTTGCTGTGTCATCTTAGCAAGGTGCTAGGATGCACGTCCCTCGTCATGGAACCGGAGCACAAATCTGTGTGCACAGGAAGTGCCCTAGTCCACCAGATCATTGTTAGTATAATGTAAGAGCTCTTTCTGGGACTCAGTATCCTCCCATATAAAAAGAAATGGTTGGACTCAATGATCTCTAAGATCCCTTCTAGCACTGAATCTTATGAAAATGATAACCATGTTAACTCCAATCAGCATTCTAGATTCCCACTCCTCTAGAATATGCTAGGTACAATCCCTACCACTACCATGCACAAGTGGAGATAATCTTTCCATCTCTAGGAAATGACACTGAGATCCAGCACATGCTAATAATCTTTCCGTTAGGCCCACACCTCCCAAGAAAAACCGCAGTGAATTGTTTTATGTGTTGGCTAAGCCACGTATTGCACTGACGTTGTCAGAATATTAAAAAAAAAAAGCCTTGAAGAAGGGCCCTTGATCTATTGAGTGAACCCTCAATGATAAAGGACAAGAATCTCAGGAAACAAGAAGGCATGACAAGGTTGCAAGCTGCACTGGAGGCAGGAGGACTCCCTCTAACCTCACCCCCACCATGACTAGGGTCATAGATGTATCACACTACAGAAGGATTAAGGCTGGCCAAGTCAGAACTATCATATTTCGCATTCACAATTGAGGAGTAAAGAAAATCCCCACAAACATAAGGCCTTTAAATTCTTAGCCATTGCAATAAATCATAGCTCTTGAATTTCAGATCAAAGGATAAAACTGGAGTGAATCCAGAGCCTTAATGGAGCTAAATTTTAACACACAGCAATCCACTTATCCATTCACCTTGGAGTATCTTTAAAAGTGATCATTAGTACCAGTTTTGGAGAAAACCTAAGGGCAAACAAAAAAAAAATTATCTCCTAAATGATCCCAATATGCATTTTAAAGAGATACACTAAAGTGGTCAATATACTTACTATATCACTTGGGGGTGGGGGGGGAAGGAAGGAGAACTTGTAACTATATCATTCATCAGTTCAGACATTAATGTGGTATGAAATTGAAAGAATGCAACATTTTCTAGTTCATCTCCCTAAATGGCAAATCATAATGTAGCTGTCAAATAGTCTATTAAAAGCAATAAAAGATGGGCTTTGAATTTAACAGTGACATAATTTTATAGGCTTTGTAGAAGAAGTTCTACTGGAAATGAACAGAGGTTTGGCAAGTCAGAGCCATCTGCCATTTGGGAGATTCTTAAAATTCTGCTTTAAATGCATGCATATCTGTGTAGTTAGCTAGCTTGCTAGCTAACTAGCTAGCCATCCTTCTGCTTAGCCATCTGTTATATTCATGCATCAAAACAAAAATTCCACTCACTCTTTAGTCTGAAATAGTTATCTTACTTTTCTTTACTATTCTTTCCCTCTTTGAGGAATATACACATTAGTTTACCTTTTTTAAAAAAAAAATTAATCGTAACAAACTATATTCCTAAGAGGAAAATCAGAAATCAGTTAGCAACAAGTGGAGTTCTGGTCATGGAGTCAGAAAAACTAGGGTTTGAGTCTCTCCTATAACATATAACTGTAAGTGTGACCCAGAACAAGTCACTTAACCTCTCAATACTCCAAGAAACCCTAAGATCACAAGGGGCTGATCTGCATTGCTACAGGGACTTCCTGCGCTAAGAGTTTCCTCTACTAATGAAATCACAAGTCCGCCACCATCACAACAACAGAATCAGGAGTCAAAATGACTGTTTTTGTAAAAATGAAAAAAAAAAGTTATTCCACAGTACAATAAAAAAAATCCGTGTGATTTTCATAAAATCATGGAATTTCAGCAATGCGAAAGACCTGAACAGAAATCCAGCTCACAAGATAGCTACCCAACAACTGGTCATTGGGCTTCCAGCTGAGGACCTATACTGAGGTGGAATCCATTGTTGTTGTTGTTATGTTATATCTGACTCTACATGATCCCATTTGTGATTTTCTTAGAAAAGATACTGGAGTGGTTTGCTATTTTTTCCTCCAGCCCACTTTACAGATGAGGAAACTGAGGCAAACAAGTTTAAGTGACTTGCCCATCGTCACATAGCTAGTAAGTGTCTGAGGTCAGATTGCACTCATCAAGGTGTCTTCTTACCTCCAGATCCATCACTCTATCCACTGTGTCACTAGCTGCCAAGAAAAAACCATCTATTTGCGGATAGCTCTATTGGTTAGGAAATAACTTCCTAATACTATGACTAAATCAGTCTCACCAACTTCCATCCACTACAATTAACTAGTTCCATCCTTTAGGGCCAGACTGAACAAATCTAATACTCTTTTTTTTCTTCTATGAAACAGTTCTTTCAATATTTGAACCAGCTATTTATTATGCATGTGAAATCACACTTGACTCATGCAAATCTCACTCTCCACTGCTGTCTCCTTGGGTCTTCAAAATTCTCTGGAGGTCCCACATGGTTGGCCATCCCTCCAGGGAAACTAGATCTTGTTTGGGTGTAGCTACTCTCTCTCCAGCTCTTCCTCTTGGATCCATGTGGAACCCTTTTTGAAAGAATATAGCTTAGAAGGATGAATTAGCTATAGAATGAATTATTGTTCATCTATTATCTTTCTCAAAATGGTGTCAATATGGGGAGGAGCCAAGATGGAGGAGTGCAAGGTCACAATTGCCAAACTTCCCACAAAACCTCTACCACAAAATGACCAGAGAAAACTTCTTAGTGGGGAAACCCACAAAAAGTAATAATGAATCACATATTTTCAGCCCAGGGCTGATTTGGAAGAGGCAAAAAAAGTGTGTAGACACCAAAGTGAAGGTTGGACTTAGCACAGAGAAATAGAAGCAGCACAGGATATGGGCTGTGGCTGAGGTGTCAGGGAACAGTTCCTGCAGATGGTAAGGAAATGTGAACTATCTCATCAGAAAAAAAAAAACTGACCTGGAAAATAGGTCAAGGAGAGATAATTGAAGAATCATCAGACTACCTGAAAGCTATAATTAAAAAAAAAAAGAATCTAGACGTCATCTTTCAAGAAATCATAAAGGAAAACTTCCCATATATCTTAGCTACAGAAGGCAAATTAGAAATTGAAAGACTCTGAAAGAAATACCAAAATGAAAACTCCCAGAACTATTATTACCAAATTTCAGAGCTCCCAGGTCAGAGAGAAAATTGAAAGCAACTGGAAAGAAAAAAATTCATGTATCATGGAATCATAGTCAGGATCACACAAGATTTAGCAACTATAACAATAAAGGAACAGAGGACTTAGAATAAATGTTCCAAAGGCAAAGGAGCTAGTATTACAACCTAGAATAATCTACCCAGCAAAACCAAATGGAAGCCTATGGAGAAAATGGACATTTAATGATCTAGGGGACTTTCAAGCATTCTTGATGAAAAGATCAGAGCTGAACAGAAAATGTGACAAACACAAGACTCAAAAGAAACATTAAAAGGTAAACATGAGTGATAAATCATAAGGAACTTAATAAGATTAAGGGGAAGATGATACACGTAACTCCCAAGAACTTTATCCTCATTAGGGCAATTAGAAAGAGTCTACTTAAACAGAGGGCATGGGCGTGGGTCTATTATGTTGGGATGATTGCCAAAGAAGAATGGAAAGCCAAAGAAGAGGGATATACTGGGAGAAAGTGGGGAAGGGAGGAAGAATGGGAGAAATTTTCTCAAATAAAAGAGGCACACGAGGAAGAGTTTTTAGAATGGAAGGAGAGGTGAAAAAGTGGGAAGTGGGCAGTGCTTGAACTCACTTTAATCTGAACTAGTTTAAGGAGGGAAGACTACACACACACACACACACACCACACACACACACACACACACACACACACACACACACACGCAAATACACAGAGTTTTATATAGAAATTCATCTATCCCACCAGTGATGTAGGAGGGCAAAGGCCTAAGAGAAAGAGAAGGTGTGATGATTGGAGGGAGGATAGGTTAAGTTGTTGGAAGCAAAACAGACTTTTGAGAAGAGAACACAGGAGGATAAATAGATGAGAATAGGATAAAAAGTACAGATCAACAAATAGGGCATGCAAATAAATAAACCAGAAAATGAACAAATTGAAAATCCACAATTTAACACCAAATTAGAAATTCTGTAAATCATAGGACAGATTAATAAGATTGAAAGTTTAAAAAAATTAATAAATAATACTGTAGCTGGCTTCATGGGGGGAAAAAAAACAATAAAATACATAAGCCATTGGCTATTTTGATTTTTTAAAAAGAAACAAAACCAAATTACCATCCTCAAAAACGAAAAGATGAATGCACAACCAGTGAAGATGAAATTAAAGCAATTGTTAAAAACTATTTTGCCCAACTATATGCAAATAAAACTGCCAGTATAACTGAATTGGATAAATATTTACCAAAATATAAATTGCCTGGATTAACAGAACAGAGAATAGAATGCTTAAATAATCCTATCTTTAAAAGAAATTGAATCATAAATTAATTTTCTAAGGAAAACCCCCCCAGAACCTAATGGATTAACAAGTAAGTTCTACCAAACATTTAAAGAACAATTAATTCCAATATCACGCAGAACTGCTTTTTAAAATAGGTAAAGAAGGAGTTCTACTAACTTTTTTTCTGTGGTTTTGGCACATAAGTCAAGGAACACCAAAACAGAGAAAGAAGACTACAGATCAATTTCTCTAATGAATATTGATGCAAAAATGTTAAATAAAACACAAGCAAAGAGATTACAGGAAAGATAACAAAGATCACACTTTATGACCAGGCTGGATTTATACCAGAAATGAAGGAATGGTTTAATATTAGAAAAACTATAAGCATACCAATAACAAAAACAACAAAAATCTTGATTATATCAATAGAAGCAGGAAAAAAACTTTTGACAAAATATAAGATATAACTATTTAAAGCCTTACAAAGTAAGCATTCCTGGCTTGTACCAATGAGCTTGAGTCTTCAAGGAAATAAAAAAATGAGGGGAGATCATGTCTTGTTTTGATACCAAAGAAGTCTCAGGAGGAAAAGGTTGGAGATTCCTGGTTTTTTGCATCTTTAAAGACCAAGGTCAAATTTTAAGAGAAGACCTCATAACACTTGTCAATTTTTTCATACTAAAATGTTATTATACTACACCTTCATGTTTTCTCTCTGGTGAAAGTCACAGTATATCATTTCTAAAATAGGAAACAGTGGCCTTTCCAGCAGTCTCTGACCATGAAATCCTGACTAACACCCTGATCTCTCTGTATGATCATGCATGCATAGCTGACCTCTGGAAACAAAAGGCTGCCCTATTTGATAAAAATATGTATCCAATCAGGGAGGTCCTGAGAGGTCAGAAGGCAAGGGATTGACAGAGGCCAACATTTTGACTTTGATCTGTGTTTTTGAACTCCTGGATTTCAACTTTGTTCCTAACTCACACTTCCTTTGATATTGCCTGTGTTAACAACATCTAGGCCACTAATTTCCCAGGCAGTGTAGACTATGCTGAAGCTTTGGCTAAGCATGCTGCAGACCCAGTGTGTTAGACACCAGAGTCATTTAAAAGAGTTAATCAACTTAAATTTTTAGGTATTCATTTTTTAATTAAACTGCAATGGCTTCTCTCAACCATGACTGTCTCTTTTATAAACCAATGAAACTATTAACAGAAAAAAAAAATTAATGAGGCTTCTTTTCTCCCTACAGAAATAATTGGTTCTTGTTTAAAATGAAAGTTGGCAAGAGAGGCCTGAGCTCTTAAAACAACGTTCTCACTGTGCTCCAGAAGGAGGCATGAATAGAAAAATGGAACTGTATAGTGTTTATTGGGGATGATAAAAAATGAAGAGATTTGGGAGAGAAATAAACTTCATAGGACTTTAAGATCCTGGCAAGATTGCTCAGACAAACCTGAAGCATACATTCTCACTCTCTCTCTTTATTTCTCTCTCTCTCTCTCTCTCTCTCTCTCTCTCTCTCTCTCTCTCTCTCTCTCTCTCTGTGCATGTCTCTCTCTGTCTCTGTCTGTCTTTCTGTCTCCGTCTGTGTGTGTGTGTATATGTGTGTGTGTCTCTGTCTCTCTCTGTCTCTCTGTCTCTGTCTCTCTCTCTCTCTCTTCTCCCCCTACCCCATGTCTCATAGACATTAGGTGAGGTCACACCTTGAGAAAATCAGATGATTGTGTAGATGCTGCTAGCATTATCTCACTGAGCGATAGGGACCAGATCATCATGGGCTAGAGACAGTGTTCCCAGTGGGATGAAGATGGCATTCAGAGGCTGAGAACCTAGGTTCAAATGCCAGCTCTGACACTTGTGACCTGTGTAGCCTTGATGAAATCAGTGAACCTCTCTACACTTCTGCTTCCTTCTCTGAAAAATGAGAGGACTGTCTCTGGTGCCCTCTCCAGTCCCTTTCATCTTTAAATCTCTTAGTCTAGGAATGTGCCCCATTGCCTCAAGTGGCCAAGCAAAGGCCGTGATTGGAAATACCACATGCTATCCCTCCCCTTTTGTTCTCCCATTCTTTCCAAAAAGAGGAGGTCTCACAAGCCCCAAAGTCTGGGGTTGGAATTCAGAAACTTGTTACTATCTATAGCTTTCTTAGGCCATCTGTTTTTCATCTAAGCTATTCTAGAAATCTAGTACTCATTCCTTGAGGGTTAGAGAGGAAGGATGGGTAAATAATACCAACTCCCATTTTACAGAGGTAGATACCATTAGAATTATTGTTACCATTTCTTGGGAGCAAATAGCAAGTTTATTCGGTGGAAACAAAGAGTAAATAGTCTAAAGAGGGCATATGGCGGGGGTTGGTAGCCCTGAAAATATAGCTAGTTGTATCAGGGGCAAAAGGGTGATTTTCCCCTGAGAAAGTTAGGGGGTTCTTTGTGTAAAGGGGAGTTGTTCTCAGCCATTCAGCAACGTCCGCACTAGCTCTTCGGAGCTGATATAACCATTGCTGTCCTCATGCTCTGACATCAGCACCTCCACTGTTCCTCTGTCATCTCACCCAGGATGATAAGGATGTATTTCATTTCAGCCCCCATAACTATGCCCTTCCATTTCTTATCAAACAACTAAAGTGCTTTGACATAGTTTTTGTATGTGCCCTGATCCTTGTTCTTTGCTATGGTCTGCAGCATTGGCAGAAAGAGTTCAAAGTCTAGCACCTTCACCTTCATCTCATCACTCTTGGAATTCCCTGAGACCTTGAGCACCACCTTAGAATTGATAGGGTTCTGGCCCAGGGCTCACACACTTCTTCCTTCTGGCTGTCTACGATCTTCCCATCCCCTGTCCAGTCAACAGCTTGAAAGCCCCCTCAGACTCCACCATCTGATCCTTAGTGAAGTCATACATCTTGGCCATGAAACTGTCCTGCTGCTGTGCCTGCTACCAGTTTATGTTCTATTTTTAAGGAAGACTAAGATCATTAATAAGAGAAATACAAATCAAAACCATTCTGAGGTTTCATTTCACACCCAGAAAAGTAGGAAAGATAGACAAAAGATTGAAATCGTCCAAGCTGGAGAGTCTGTGGAAAGATAGGCAGGTTATTAATACCTTATTTGTTTTTTATCTCAGGTAACAAGTATCTCTTCCTACCTGCACTTTTCTCTAATGAAAAGAAAAGGAAAAACTTGTCATAAATATGCTTAGTCAAACAAAAACAAATTACTATGTTAGTCAGGTCCCCAAATGGGGACTTAGTCCCTCGTCTGCTAGGGGATGGGCAGCATTCTTCATCAGCAGTGCTCCAGAATCACGCAATGCTCCTCGGTACATTGATTTCAAAGATATTCCACATTTTGACAGTGTTATTAGAGTATAAATTGTTTCTCTGGTTCTTAACTTCCTTTTGCATCAATTCCTTCCAGGCTTTCTAGGTTTCTTAGTAACTTTCTTCTTCATCTTTTCCTGGGGTAAAACAGTATTCCATTGTGTTAATATAAAATAATTTGTTCAGCCATTCCAATTGAAGGCCCCTCACCATTAGTTTCTAGTTCTTTGCCCCCACAAAAAATGGACTTTTTAATTTTTGTGGATCTCTTTGTATCATTACCATTTTAAAGATGAAGAAGTGTGAAGTGATTTGCCCATGACCACACGATGACTCAGAGTTAAAATTTCAATTTTCTGTCCCTATTCAAAGTCCAGAGTTCTCCACACATGTCTTGATGCACGCCAGTTCTCCATACATATGTTGATGCACGTCACAGACTAGTCGTCACATCCCAACAGAGCAAAAGCTCTTTGGGGGCAGGGGCAATTTGAGTCACTTTGAGTCTCTTGTACCTAGCATAGAAACCGACACACAGTGGATGCTTCCTAGTTAACTCCTTGTTGAATGAATGAATACATTCTCCCATAGGGAATTTATCTTATGTTGGTATTTTTAATTATTTTAAATCATTACAATCATCAAAATCACAAGTTAAATAAAAATTTAAAATTATTTCCTACATCAAACCATTTTTGTAGTTAAATTTATCAATATAGCCATATGACCTGCAAGATGGTGTATTAGTCACTTTCTCCAAACCAATTGAACTCTCCAACCCTCCAAAAGAAAAAAGAAAAAAAAAAGAGGAATTTGTACCACATGTAGAGTAATTCTAGCTAAATTCAAATAATTGTATGTGTGTGTACACACTTGTACACATGTGTATATAAGCACATAGATATGTGTGTGTATATATACATACATGCAAAGACATGTATGAATACATATCCACATGCATGTACATGCACACATTTATGTATACACACACACAAGGTAAAGTCATTAGGAATTAACACCAGAGATTAATCCTAAAAGTGGTCACTCGGTACTCATTTCTCTACCCTCCCAAAATCAACCAATCATTCAATCTTCCTTGTCAGGAGCACAAGCTAATTCAGAAATTTGTGCAGGGTCCTATCCTGGAACTCCCTGGTGTAGAGTAGAAACTCTTTGGGAACCCGTGACCTTTCCCCACTTGTCAAGGAGTGGCAGACTCTGCCCAGTCATGTATAGTTGAAATAGGGGGGGAAATGTGTGGGGGACAGGATAGCAGAGGAGATGAAAACAGTTGCCTTTTACTGAGGCCTGCCCCTAGGTTAGGTAGTCACATGGCTGAAGACACTTTACCTGGAAACTGCCTTCCCCCTAACCCCCACTCCTAGCCTCACCCAAAACCACAAAAAAGCTGAATCATCTTAGCCATAAAGGGAAGGATATCAGAGGTAGGAATCAGGGTGGTGTGCCAGTGTGGGCAGCTGCCCTGGGTCTGAAAGGAAAAGGACAAAAACCTAGCTGGAGCAAATCCTATCTTCCCTGAGAGGTTTTAGAGTATTAACTTGGGGTTTTTTTTGTTGAGTCATTTCAGTCATGTCCAACTGTTCATGACCCCATTTGTGGGTTTTCTTGGCAAAGATACTGGAGTGGTTTGCCATTTCCTTCTCCAGCTCATTTCATAGATGAGAAAACTGAAGCAAATAGGGTGAAGTGACTTGCCCAGGGTCACAATGCTAGTAAGTGTCTGAAGCTGGATTTGGACTCATTCATTGAATTTTATCCACTGTGCCACCCAGCTGCCCAAAGCTAGGTTAATGAGCCCTGTATCACCCAATATTAGGAGGCTAAAGAAGTTTTGCAGCACATCCTCAGAAATATAACTACCAGCAAAGGGAGGAATTGGAGAATTTTTATAAAAGGCTTCAATATTAAAGATTTATAGAGAAAAGGCCTCAATAGAAGCCCAGAGCATAAGCAGATAAATCAATAGAGAAGAATCTAAAACCAGAAGGAAAGATAAGTAGGGAATCCTCAAAGAGAATGCAAAGCTCTGTTAGCAAATATGATAGGAGGAAGGGATGTGATCCAAAGTCTGATGAGACACCATATCTAATGGACACTCAAGAGAGGATGGGACAACAGCCAAGAACAAACTGAACAAAACCAAGATAAAACCAAAAACCTCTTCTGTCTTCTATTAATTTTTCATGTCATTGGTACTATTTTACATCTTTGTTGCTTTGTTAGCAAAATTATCACTGTCCCTAGGCAGTTAGATGGATCAATGGTTAGAGCTCTGAGTCTGGAGTCATCCATCCGTCCATCCATCCATCCATCCGTCCATCCATCCATCCATCCATCCATCCATCCATCCATCCCTTCAATAGACATTTATTAAGTACCTGCTATGCTCCAGGCACTGTGCTAAGCACTAAGGACACAAAAAGAGGCAAAAGACACTTCCTTCTCTTAAGGAAAGGAGCTTACAATCCAATGGGTCAGGAAGGCCTGAGTGGAAATTTGGCCTCAGACACTTCCTAGCTGTGTGACCCAGGGCAAGTCACTTAACTTCTGCTTGCCTCAGTTTTCCCAACTCTAAAATGGAAATGATAACAACACCTACCAGCCAGGGTTGTTGTGAGGATCAATCAATTTGTAAAGTGCCAGGCACCCAGTGGGGACGTAAAATACTTGTTACCTCTCCCACCTTATTTGTATAAATGCCATTCTCCTCCCAACACCCCTACCAAGGAAACACCCTCCCTTGTAATAGTAAGTATATTAATACAAAACAAATTCACACATTGCTCACATCAGAAAATCATGTCTCATTTCTGCACCTCTATTCTATCACTCTCTGCCAAGAGGTGGGAAGCATGATTAGTCATTGTGTTGATTATAGATCATAATTGGGTTCCTTTGAAATGTAGGAATTATGTGATTTTTCTCTCCTGATTCTGCTCATTTCATTCTGCTTCATTTCATATTAGCTTTCTCAGGTTTTTGGCCCATTTGTCATCTTTTAGTATTATAATATTTCATTACATTCATACATTGATGGTCTTTTCTCTCTCTTAATTATTCTCCACTTCTCTTTTTCACTTGGCATTGTTCACTACCATCTCTCTCCTCCTGGATATATGATCCTCTCTGGGTTTTGTCTTCTGGTTCATCTCCCATTTGTCTGATTTCTCCTTTGCAATGTCTTTTGTTGATTTATTTATGGTTGGTGATTTTTATTGACTTATCTTTCACATTATGTCCCCCGAACTGTAGGTATTCCCCCAAGGTTCTATTTTGGGTCCCGTCTCTTCACCCTTTATTTTCCTTTTTGGTAGTCTCACCAGCTTCAGTAGGTTCATTTCTCATTGTCATGCAGGTGATTCCCATCCAGCCCAGCTCTCTTTACCATCATCAGTACTGGATCATGAATTGCAAACTAGACATTTTAAACTGGATGTCCCAGGGACTTTAAAAACTCAACACTTTTAAAACTGAACTGATCTTCTTCAAACCCTTCCATCTTTCAGACATTTCTGTTTCTGTCACAGGCACCACCATCTTTGCAGTGATGCAGATCCATCATCTCAGCATTACCACTGGACTCATCACTTTCACTCAACCCACTTATCAAATCAGTTGTCAAGCGTTGCCATTTCCATCTTCTGGACATCTCTTGTGTGTCTGCTCACGTGCACCTTAGTTCATGCCCTCATCACCTTTCATCTATTTATTACAATGGTCTCCTAATTGGTTCCTCTTTCTCAAGTCTTCAATCCATTCTATACACTGATGCCAAAAATGATTTTTCTTAGGCATCGATCTGACCATGTGACTTCCCTAATCAATCAACTGCAGTGATTTCCTACCGCTGCTAAGATGAAATACAAACTCCTCTTCTTAGCTTTTAAAGCTTTTCACAAACTTGCCCAAACCCATCTTTCCAACCTTATTGTACATTTCTTCCCCTTCCTCATTCTGCCATCTAACCAAGCTGGTCTTTCTTCTGTTCCTTAAACAAGAAACTCTATCTCCTATTTCTTTGCAGGCACATCCCCCATGCCTGGATTTCTCCTTCCTCACCCCTGCTTCCCAGCATCCCTCTCTTCTTTCAATATGCCCATCCCGTACTATCTTTTGCACAAAGCCTTTCTGGATCAACCCCACTCCCAGCTGCTAGCACCATCCCTCATAAATTAACATACAGTTAACTACTTTGTGTATATGTTTATTTGTAAACTCTATGTTTATGTTGTATACATTTTTATGTACTTGTCTCCCCTATTAAATGTAAGCTTATAGGGAATAGGAATCATTTCAATCTTCATGTTTGTAACTTTTGTGCCTAAGCACATAGTAGGGCTTAATATATACTTATCAATTGATTGATACACTATATTTGTTTCGCCACTCCTCAACTAACATGCAACTATTTTGTTTTCCAGTTCTTTGCTACAGTGAAATGTGTGACTATAAATATTTTTGAACACGTAGGGTTTTTCCCTCCTCTGGGATATAAACCTAGAACTGAATGGTTGGGTCCTAGCTGAGTGCTTTTTTGAAGATAGTTTCAAATTGTTCTCCAGGATGACTGTGCTACTTCATAGCTCCACCATGATGAATTAGTGGACTTGTTCTCTAATTATAGGTCCACTAACAATTGTAATTTTTCATTTTTGTCTTATTTGCCAATCTGATATGTTTTATTTTACCTTTCTCTTATTTTTAGTGATTTGGAACCTTTTTATCATATATTATAGATAGCCTGCTTTTATTCTTTTGAAAACGTCCTGTTCATGTCCTTTAACCATTTATCTATTGCAAATGATTCTTGTTCTTATACATTTGCATCAATTTCCTACATGTCTTGGGTATTAGATGTTTATCAAAAAATTTGTTCTAGGGGCAGCTAGATGGAAGCTAGATAGAGCACTGGTCCTGGAGTCAGGAGGACTTGAGTTTGAATCTGGTCTCAGACCACATACTTGATACTTACTAGCTGTGTGACCCTAGGTAAGTCACTTTACCCCAATTGCCTCACCAAAAAAAAAAAAATTGTTTTAAAGATGTTTTCCCTATTTCACTGCTCTCTTGTTTTATCTGCACAATGACATTGCTATTACTACCTCTATTTTACAGATGAGGAAACTGAGGCAAGTAGAAATTAAGCAACTTGCCCAGGGTCAACTAGCTAGCAAGTGTCTGAGGTCAAGTTTGAACTCAGGTCTTCCTAACCCCAGACCCAGCCTTTCACTTGCTGCACTAGCTAGTGGGAGATGTTGGTCTAACCCTAATTTCTGCTAGACTACTTTCCAGTTTGGGGTCCTTCCTCAAGTTCACAGAACATTATGCTACTACGTACAATTGCTTCTGTTTCCTGCTTATATACTCTATTCTTCCAACTTTCTATCCTGTTTTTATTAATCAGTACCATATAATTTTATGACTCCTACTTTATAAAATAATTTTAAATCTGGCAATGCTATTACTCTTTGAGATTCTAGATTTTATATTTTTCTAATGAATTTTAACACTATTTTGTCTAGGTCCAAAAAAAAAATCCCCAAGCAATTTGATTGAAATACACTAAATTTATAAATTAATTTAGGGAGTATTTCCATTTTTTATGGCTCAAACTAGCTTGCTAATTTTGTGTTGTTTAATTACTATGAAAGTATTTTGTGATTATATCATTATAAATCTTATAAGGATTTTTAACACTAATCTGTTACACAATTTGTAGTTATTTTAAATGGAATTTATTTTGTAATATTTTCTGCCGGGTCTTTGTTAATATAGTATGAAATATACTGATAATTTTTATGGATTTATGTTCTATCTTGAAAGCTTGACATAGCTAGTAAGCATTTAAATTATTTTCTTAGATAATTTGCTAGCATTTTCTAAATATGCCATCAACTCATCTGCAAATAGAGATCATTTTATAGCCTCTCTGCTGACATTTGTACCTTTGGCTTTACTCTCCTGTGTTTCTGTTATAGCAAATATTTCTAGAACTATGTCAAATAATAATGGAGAGAAGAAGGAATCTTTCTTTTATTCCCAATGGTACTGTGAAAATTTCTAGTGTTTCTCCATTGCAAGCAATGTTAGCTCTTGATATTAGTTATATGCCTTGATCATAATAAATAAGGACCTTTCATTCTTATGCTGTGTGCTTTCCCTGACTCATCATGACTAGAGGTAATCTCACACCAAGTTTTCACAAGGAACAGGAAGGGAATATTGTGCATGCTCCAAGGACAGCACTCCCCAGCCCTCATAAGCCTGTCTACCCCCACTTTACTTTCATAGATCTACCCAATGCATTGGTCAACTGTGTCTAAGATTTTAAAGATTTCATAGGAACCCCTGTAATTCTTGAGCTATCCTGTTTTATGCATTTTGGAGCTTATAAAATAAATGCCACATATTCTGTTATAGAGATTTCATATATATATATATATATATATGTGTATATATATATATATATATGTGTATATATATATATATATATGTATACATATATATATACACACACACACACACATACACACATATATACATATGTACACAAATAATCATGCCATTTTCATCTTTATTTGTGTTATTAATTCTAATAATTTTTCTAACATTGTAACATCTATGCATCCTTGATATGAATCCATTTTAGTCAATGTGAATTGTTTTCTATATGTATTGCTGTAGTCTCATTTTATTTTATTTTATTTTATTTTTTTGCATTGATATATTTTTAGTGAGCTTGGTTTATAGTTCTGCTTTCCTCCCCCTCCCCACCCCCAAGTTGAATATTTGGTAGAGTCCATTCTGTATTTTGAATCATCTCTCAATTACCAGACTCAATGAACTTTTGTAGTTAGTGTGTATGTGCGTATATATGGTAACCTTTCTGCAGCTTTTGCAGTTGCTGACCATTGTTTCTTCCTGCATACTCTGTCCTGTCTGGGTTTTCATAACACTCTTCTTTCTTGGTTCTCCTGCTCCTTCTCAGTCTCCTTTACCATCATCTATCTATGACCACTAGATTACAAGGGAATCCGAGGAGTCTCTTCTTTCTATATACCTTCTATTTCAGTAATCTCATCTCCTCCCAAGGGTTTAATGCTCTTTTCTATGCAGGTAACTCCTAAATCAATATCTCTCTCTCTCTCTCTCTCTCTCTCTCTCTCTCTCTCTCTCTCTCTCTCTCTCTCTCTCTCTCTCTCTCTCTCTCTCTCTCCCCCCCTGTGTGTCTCTGTCTCTGTCTCTCTGTCTCTCTCTCCTGAGTCCTACATCTCCAACTGCCAGGCAGACATCTCCAAGTAGATGTCAAGCTTCGCATATCTAAAAGAGAACTCATAATCTTTTGCCCCAAATTCACCACTTTTCCTAACTATTTCTGTTGAAGACATCATCCTTCTAGTCCCTCATTTTGAAATCTCAGATATATCATCGATTCTTTAGTTTTCTTCACCTTTCCCACATCCAATTAGTTGTTTAATTTTATTAATTCTACACCCACTGTCTTATCTTTCTTTCTTATCTTTCAAATTCCCCTCATCCCTTTATCAGTATCAATTTGTGTGGCCACTACTCTACTTGAGGCCCATAGCATGTTTTATCTGGTCAATTAGAGTAGTCTCCCTGCATTCAGCTTTTCCCATTTTCAATCCACCCATTGCACAGCTGGCAAAGTTATGTTCCTGAAGCAGAGGATTGCCCATTCCTCTACTCTGCTTAAGAAATCCTGTACCTCCCTCATGACTCTAGGAGTGAAAATAGATCTCTCTCTTTGGTATTTAACTTTCTT
Source organism: Phascolarctos cinereus (assembly GCF_003287225.1). NCBI lineage: Eukaryota > Metazoa > Chordata > Mammalia > Diprotodontia > Phascolarctidae > Phascolarctos > Phascolarctos cinereus. The sequence goes on along the minus strand of NW_027556402.1, from coordinate 11,382,416 downwards.
AATTAAGCCTTCTTCATGATCTGGCTATATCTTTCCAGGCTTATTATCTAATGCACCCTTTCTGGAAATGTAGCTTGGAAGCACATTATGGGGGCAGCTAGGTGGTGAAGTGGATAAAGCACCAGCCCTGGATTCGGGAGGACCTGCATTCAAATCCAGTCTCAGACACATAGCAATTACTACCTGTGTGACCCTGGGCAAGTCACTTAACCCCATTGCCTAGGGAAGAAGAAGAAGAAGAAGAAGAAGAAGAAGAAGAAGAAGAAGAGAAGAAGAAGAAGAAGAAGAAGAAGAAGAAGAGGAAGAAGAAGAAGAGGAAGAAGAAGAAGAAGAAGAAGAAGAAGAAGAGAAGAAGAAGAAGAAGAAGAGGAAGAAGAAGAAGAAGAAGAAAGAAGAGGAAGAAGAAGAAGAAGAAGAAGAGGAAGAAGAAGAAGAAGAAGAGAAGAAGAAGAAGAAGAAGAAGAAGAAGAAGAAGAAGAAGAAGAAGAAGAAGATTATGAAGGGCTTTTGTCAGAAGGAAATGAAGTCAATATCTTATCCCAGTGGCATGGGAGAGAAGCATTCCAGAAAGTCACAGAAGTTTTTAGAGAAGAGTATAACATGGTTAGGAATATTATATGGAGAGGCTAGAAACAAGTGAAAAAGCACAGAGGTGATTATTTCAGCTGGATTGTATATAGGCCAAGTCTAGGGCGATGAAGCTCCACGTACATGAATCTGTCAGTTCCCTGATGCATAGCAAGAAGAACAAAGATCTGAGGATTTTGTTGTCATTATTGCTGTTGTGGTTGTTTTGGGGGAACAAGAATGAGGGACAACGCAGACCTGGGAACTCATCAGAGTAGGGGACTCCCAGTATGGAAATCACCTTTACCGCTAAAGATTTGCAAACTATCTGCAAATTATCATCTAAGAGATTTGTGTGGATCACTTGGAGGTTAAATGACTTTCCCAGGGTCACATAGCCAATTTGTGTTGGAGGTAATACTTGAACCCAGGTCTTTGTGGATCATAGCCTTTAGTTCAGTCAGCCTCTCAGAGACATTATAGCGGCAGAGATTTCATCTAGGCAATGAGGATTATGTTATTTGCCCCCTCCTAGTTCTGAAAGTTATTTTGAAGGATGTATTTTGTAAATTTCAAAGGTTGATTGAAACGTGAATTATTACTATTTTGAGAATCTCCCAATGATATACCATCTGGTTACTAGTTGGATGGCCCATGGATTGACCTTGCCCATCTGTTTTTTGAGCATTTCTCTAGTGGGATAAATGCCTATGATGTATATACTTGTTTCAGTACCTAAAGCAGAAGGAAAAATAAGGTTGAATGATAATAGGCTTTCCTAAGAAATAGAAACATTATGAGACTTGTCTCATCCCACTATCATTTACTCCCTGGCTTACGACCTCTTCAGAGCAAAGAGAAGAAAGTCCACAGGCATCGAGTGGAGGTCGGGCTTTTAAAAGCAGAATTGTTTCCCAAGGAAACAGGATCATAGATTAGAATAGAGATCGCCCTGATTCCAAGTCTAGCATTCTGTCCACCAAAGCAGCTAGGTGCTTATTACTTCTACTTGGACAACATGTATTCTGTTCATTACGTGATATTCACCTCTTATTAACTTTATGCTCATCATGTTCTTTTATCTATTATTTTAAAATATAACCGGGACTCAGACTGGCATTACAGAATTGACTGGATAGATCCCATCGCCTCCTGGGTTGAAAAAACTACAAATCCCATAATACCAGTCTGAACCCCCGTTGTATGAGGATTTGTAAATGTTAACTGTGGATGTAAAACTACGCGGAAGTAAGACTCCTGGGACCTGACATATTCCACAGGGAAGAAGCTTCTCCTCATGGGAAGCCCTGCTCAAGCAAAGATAGGTCTTGGAACACTTTCTTAAGTATGTTCCTAAACTTTCATCAACAAACATAACTGTATGAAGAATCTTGAAGAGATGTGTTTGAGTACAGCTCTGTTCCTTGAGTCTTCAATGGTCAATATCTCAGTGGCTCAGTAACCTCACTGACATAGATATTTTCTCCCATTTTATACATAGCAAGCCCTCCATGACTTCTCATTGCATGCAACCCCTGCCCATATCCTTTCATTCATCTTAGCATCCCCACAACTTGCATGAGAGTACTGGCAATTTGAGTCCCCAGAGAAGTTACCGCTACCATTATTCAAGGTTATAAGAATAACCAGAAGGAACCATGCTTCTACCACTGTAGGTCATGAGGCCCTCCAGGATGAACAACCATTCAGTTGATTCAATTATGTTTTTGTTTAGATTTTTTAAATAAATTTTGTTGTTGTTGTTTTGCATTGCCTAGATTTTCACGTCCTCCTTCTCATAGAGCAATCCCTTAAAATAGATTTTTTTAAAGAAGAGAAAAAATTCAATAAAACCAATCAACACATACGAAGTCTAGTGTTATATTCAATGTTGCACTCCCAAGGAGCAAGAAGGGTCTTCTAATACCTCTTCTTTGGGGTCAAGCTTTTTATTCATCATTTCAAAGCATTCCAGTTTCAATGGTTTTGGGATGGTTATTCTTTGCTTCTACATCATATATTTTTCATTGTATATTTTTTTCCTGGTTCACGTATTAATTTTGTAACAGTTCATATACATTTTTTCCATGAATCTCTATATTCATCCAGGTTTGTAACTTTTTTTTTTGGCAAAGCAATTGGGGTTAAGTGACTTGCCCAGGGTCACACAGCTAGTGTTATGTGCCTGAGGCCAGGTTTGAACTCAGGTCCTCCTGACTCCAGGGTCAGTGCTCTATCCAGCATGCCACCTAGTTGCCCCGTATGTTGGTAAATTCTTACAGCACAGTAATAGACCAATATATTTATTTACCACAATTGGTTTAGCTATTCATCATTCAAAACACATTTATTTTGGTTTTAGTTCAAAAACACAAAAATTACTGCTCAATTAACTTTTTTTGCAAAAGGTGTTTCCTTAGAAAGCATAGCAAGAACTGTTGGTAGCAAACTCACAAACACACAGAATAGCATGGAAAGAGCAGGATGGAGCCTGATGTACAGTGGTAGAGATGCCTGCGCATAGATAGTGTGCGTGGCAAAGACGCAGCTCCCAGATCCTGCAGTAGACATCCTTTTTTCTCTTTGTAGAGCCCTCATAAATCACCCTTAGATGCAGCTCTCTCCTAGGCTCTGAGGGAGTCATACCTGGCACTTCCCTCTGCCATGAGATCACCCCCCAAAGCTGCCTTTCTTTGTGTGACTGTTGCTTCATTTGCCCTAGCTGTTTCTCTCTGTTCCCCATACAAGCCCTTCAATGGCCATAGGTCAGTACTGCTCCTGTGGGCACCGTGGCTATTGTAATTATAGTATAGCTGCAACATACATGCAGCTATCCACCTCTGACCACCAATGGGACCTCTCTTTGACAGGACCTCCATATTTCTTGGATTCACAAGTTTACCTGTAAATGTCAATCTCACAATAACTACTCATATCAAATCAGGGGGAAAACACATAAAGAGACAGAGGTAGCTAGATGTCTATGGTTACGTGTCTGGGTGGCCAACAAAGCATTGCCTGTTTCCCCACCTGGCCCTCACAGGAAGCTAGAAGTTCTGCCTCCTCATAGCTGGAAAGGGAAGGAAGTAAGAGATTGATGGGACACTTTTGTAAGCACACTGAGTTCTGGCTCAGTAATCCCTGAATCATCAGTTCTTCTGCCTCCTGGCCAATTATAAAACCCAGCCTCATACCGTACACCCCCCTGACTCATCATGACTAGAGGTAATCTCACACCAAGTTTTCACAAGGAACAGGAAGGGAATATTATGTAGGCTCCAAGGCCAGCATTCCCCAGCCCCCATAAGCCTGTCTACCTCCACTTCACTTTCATAGATCTACCCAATGCACTAGTCAACTGTCTCTGAGATTTTGAAGATTTCATAGGACCCCTGTAATCCTTGAGTTGCCCTGTTTTGACACCCCATTCTTACAATGGGATAGGGCACCTCCTTTTGAGATCAGATCCTTGATGGGGGCTTTCATGCCACTTTTCTTGGAAAATCCTCTATGGTAAGGAGCTGAAACCTGTTTCATGTGCTGCAAAATGGTTAAGAGATGATTGTATTTTGAAAAGTGAGAAGACAATCCCATATGAGCAAACTCCATTTTCCCAAAGGTAAATGATTTTGACTGAATAAGCATGGATGAACAAAATAACAAAAGAAAATAGCATCATAACCCCCACCTCAATCCTTTGCACTCAATCAATAGAGACTGATCCTGGTTTTATTTGAATCAAATGAGATCCAGGCATTTCAATGGCACTAATGGAAATTTCAAAATTTTTAATGGTTTCTTTTCTTTAAAATAGCAAATAATTTTTTTTTTGAAAATTGAACATAGTGAATTCTGAATTTGGTTTCCAAGTGCGTGTTAAGCTTGGCAAAACTTCTCTCATCCCTCATGACACATCTATTTTGGATGATGAATGTGTGACCCACAAGTGTTCCATTTTCCAGAGGTGCATGCGACTGCCAGAAAAGAACTCTCTCAGGGAGCTTGGGCAAACTAGCCTATTCATTTTCAAGAAGGAAATAAAATCTCACTTCCTTGATGCTCAGGCTCACAGTTTAATGAAATAATCTGAGTCATTCTTTGGATGATCTCTTCCAGCTGATCCAGGCTTAAAGATGCCCCTTTCCACTATACTCGGTATCATAGAGGACTCAGTTTATATTTGCGGAAAAGCTTTTGAGTTTCTTTCAAAATACAAAGTCAGAAGCAGAACTTTTGACATTGATTTTTATGTCTTATAACAAGATGGAAACCTCAGTGTAAAACAAAACAAAATTAAAACTTCTGGATGCAACGATAGCCAAGTAGAAATTGTCAATTTATAAATGTATCAATTTAATGAAATTATGAAAGGGAATAGAGACATTTAAGAGAAAATGCAAGGAACTGGCTTTATAGTATTTACAGGCAGAAATTATCTTAGACATAATCTAAACTAAACCTATTCTACATCTTGTCCCAAACTTTGTTCACAGACCTTCTCTTTTCCACCAGACTAGCACAGGAGCTCAGATGGGAGCCAAAGTCAAAATCTGACTAATATTTGCATAGAGTGGGCTGAGGCATGCTCCACGTAGTCATAACCAGTCACGTACCATCTCAGCAGAATGCCCAAATGCTCCCTTCTAACTCCCTTCCTCACCAAGGCACTCTCAGTGATTTCTTCCCTCACTCATTACTCACTGACTGGCTCTTTTTAGGTGCCAAGAAGCAAGCCCTTCTCCATGCTACACATCACAGATTCAACCCATTTGCATGACCACTGAATTTTGGCTCTCATGCCACATATGCTGAGGAATTCCCAAGCACTCAATACAAATATAAACTTTTCCAAAGGATCTGTGATATGTCATTGGAAAAGTCCTCAGAGCTCAAGTCCAACTCCCTCATTTTATAAAAACAAATAAAGGAAACTGAGGCACACAGAGATTAAGTAGCTTGCTTAAGTTGACACAGGTAATAATTGGCAGCACTGGCATTGGACCTGAGTTCCCCGATTCCAAATCCATCATTCTTCCCACTGCTCCCCTCTCTATAGTTCCCTCAAAAAGGCCCAATTTTCAGCCTTCAAAATGAAGGCTGGTACACCATCTATTATTATGTGTGGGCCAGCGGTTTCTCTCCCACAAGGTGCTGAAGCTCGAAGCTTAGATGGAGCCTAGATTCATTCCAGGGACATCTCAGTCTCAAAGACTTTTTCTCATGTCTTTGTCTTCTTGTGTCCTCATCTCAGAGTAAAATTAAGCTTAGTTATTTCTCATGTCTATGGTCTTCACAAAAAGTATTGAGAGTCCCTCCTTAAGAAGGTATTCAATGTACAAAGTAAGTATCAGGTATAAGATAGGTAAACAGCTAAGTAATGCAGTGAATAGAATTCTGGGCCTGCAGTTAGGAAGACTCATCTTTCTGAGTTCAAATCTGGCCTCAGACACTAAGCTGTGTGACCCTGGGCAAGTCACCTCACCCTGTTTGCCTCAGTTTCCTCTTCTGTAAAATGAACTGGAGAAGGAAATGGCAAACCACTCCAGTATCTTTACCAGCAAAACCCCAAATGGGGTCACAAAGAGTTGAGAGCTATTTATTTTGTCTACCAGAAAAGAACTACTTAAAACATAAAAGACTCACAAATACATCTTAATAAATATCTAAAATATAAAACAAGCCTTTGTCAAAATCGCTGTAGGTTTTCTGAAAGATAAAAATACTTCCTGGCACTACTGCACAGATATCTCGCCTTCAACTTAGACCTGTATCTGTATGTCCAAATAACTCACATGGTTCAGATTTCCTGACCAGGTAGGCCTGGCTCTTTGGTCTGTTCAGGTTCAAGATGATACTACCAAGGGTCATCTCTCAAAATCACAGTGCTCACAGGAGGCACCTTCTTGGAATCTGGCTCTTTCCCGGGAACTCCTGACCACTTGATACACAATTTTATAACAGGAAACACTTATTTCTCAGGATCACTTCCTGTTGACCTGGACTCAGAGAGAAAAACATTTTAAAAACCCAATCAGAAGAGGGATCCATGGATACAAGCTCTTTGTTAACACAGGCTCGCCTGGAAAAGCACATGTTCTCACTGCAGTATTCTTGAGCTATATAGACTGGCATTGCTACTGGGTGGGTCAAGAAGGAAGGTAGGTTGCAGAAAGGGAGAAAAATCCCCTTTTTCTTCTCTCTTGCTGTAAATCCAAGGGTGAGATGGTGGAGTACTAAATTAATGTGCTCAAAAGATGGGTGGAGCCTTTCACTTAGAGCCTACCAAAGGGGCAGGACCCTGTTGACTCTGTGGCCAATCTTAAACACGTCTTTGGCCATGGGGACCAAATAAGTCACTGCATCATGTGTGTATTTTAACAAGGGTTTAAGAAAGGCTTTAACAAGACTCAGAGAAAGAAGTCAGATGGCATGGCCACAGGGCATACCCAGCTCCATTAGAAGTGTCCCTATTCTTCCTCTTCAGACACACACATTATAGAAGCTATGTGCTGAAGCCTTTCCCATTATTGCATAGTTTGCATGATTAATACCTAGAATGGACATAGCATTTTAAAGTTTTCAAAGCTGTTTATTTGAGTTATTTCATTTGAACCTCACAACAATCTTTGGAGGTAGATGCTATTATTATCATCTCTATTTTACAGATGAAGAAACTGAGTCTAACAAAGGTTAAGTGACTTGCCCAATAACACACAGTTAGTGTGTCCAAGACAGGATCTGAACTCAGGGCTTTCTGACTCCAAATCCAATCCTCTGCCCACTGAACTGCTTGGCTATCTTTAGCAACCTCCAAATCCTCAAGAATAGATTCCTCCCAAGGCTCTGTCCTGGGCTCCCATGATAAAATCTCACAATTGTGAGAGAGCCAAGTCCCATATCTGTCCCACCTAATCCAACCCATACCTGAACAAAACCTGCTCTATTATGTATTTGACAAACGGTCTTCCCTCATTACTTGAAATCCTCCCATTGAGAGAGAATCTGCCACCTCTTCCCAATTCCACTTTGGGATGAAGCTGGTAGGAAGGATTCTCTTTACATCACAAAGAAAACATCTATGTCATTTCCTTCGCTTATTCTTTCTTCTGTCTCCTGGGACCAAGTAGAAAACAAGGAAAGACTTCACTACTTCATTATGTGTCTATACCTGTATTTATATCTATCTATCTGCGTGTGTGTGTGTGTGTGCGCGTGCGTGCACGCACGTGTGTGCATGAGAAAGAGAGAGAGAGAGAGAGAGAGAGAGAGAGAGAGAGAGAGAGAGAGAGACAGAGAGAGAGACAGAGACAGAGAATAAGTGTGACTGGTCCTCCTGCCTCAAACCTCCAGAGCATTCTCAACAGCTGACATGATTGGTGACATTGACAAATGCATTTCTTTCCTTGCTTCCCAAGTTCTTCACTATTTAATTCTTAGCTGGGAAAATTAGAACTCTAAGCTGCCCAAAATGATTCATTGTTTTCTGAATTCTGGCTGGACAGGTGTCAAGAAGGATAATGGAACAAAGTCTTTGGTTCCATACCTAACTGCCATAGCCAAGATAATTGGAAAGATATAGAAACGGTTAAAGCCTTAGCTATGATACACCATTAAGGCAAGGATGTACAGGAATATCAACGGAAGAGGAAAGAGGAGAGAAATGAAAGAATAAAAGAAAATAAAGCTTCTATAGCCAACGTGCAGGTGATTTTAAGGCTCATCTGAAAATTACTAGCGCAGAGTAATATGGCTAGAGTTTGATCCTAGGAAAAGTCTCACTGTCTGTTTCCCCTCTCATCCAGATTTCTTAGTTATAGCTCAACAAAGGAAATATGCTTGATTAGTAACTAACATTTGAAAGGACATTCCAGTACCTGCTCTTCCATTTATGAGCCAAGGGAAGCTTAAACATGTCCCTTCCTCATACTGGGTTCATCATCCATAAAATAAGGGACTTTATCTTTAAGGTCTCTTCCCATCTCTGGCACCAATAATTCAGTTGGCTTATGATTTGGTTGTTCAGTTTGTCATTGTTTCTAATATTATATCATTGAATTAAGTAACTGAGAGTATTGCTAAGTGCCTGCTATGTGCCAGAGTCTGTACTAAGTGCTAAGGATACAAATATTTTAAAAAGAGAAAATCCTTCACCTCCAGATACTGAAATGCCAGCAAGGGAAGACAACATCTGTAGTGGTGACTGTGGAGGAGTATTTTGCTCTGCAGCAGTGTAAGGAGAGGCTAGTGAGATGGTCCGGGTGGATGGCTGCATGGGATATTCTACTGAAGCATCTTTAGGTCATCAGTATTTAATTTTACAATCAGTAAATCACATTTAGGAAAAAAATCTGTTTATTAACTCAGGATTGAGGCCTCATAAGAATAGAAAAAATGCTAGTTTAAAAAATGTAAAGTGAGGCATATTTGAATCAATTAAAGTTGTTGTAATAATATTAAAAACCTTACTGCTCATCACATTTGATGAACCATATCCATGAAATCATTAGGATTTGTAAAAAAAAAAATGTAAATTGGGAAAGTCAATAGTTAAGGTCCCCATAAATGACAATAAATTAAATGTAAAAGTTTCTTGAAGTTTAGGGCAAGTTCATTAGTTTTATATTAAACAAAATTATCTACCGTCCTGTATCATTGCTATTATTAGGTTGTTTTCAAGTGGTATGTGGGTGTGAGGAGAAAAAAAATAAACTACTTATAATGCTAGTGACAACTGTAAAATCAATAAATAATTCATCCTTTTCCCCGATGTACAAAGTCAATCTTCCTTTAATGAGAACATTTTTATTTCAATATATGTAAAATAAGAAATCTAAACAAGTATGAGAAGCAATAGGGAGTAGTGGAATGAATGACACCCTTGGTGTCAGAAGACACCTGACTATAAATTTCGCTTCTGTCATTCACTGCTGTGTGACCCGGTGAAATAGGACAGATAGGTGGCTTAGTGGATAAAGCACTGGGTCTGGAGACAGGAAGACTCCTCCTGGTGAGTTCAAATCTGGCCTCACACACTTATTAGCTGTGTGATCTTGGGCAAGTTACTTAAGTCACCTCCTTGCCTCAGCTTGCTCCTCTGTAAAATGATCTGGAGAAGGAAAGGGCAAACCGCTCCAGCATCTTTGCCAAGAAAACCCTAGATAGAGTCACGAAGAGCCAATCATGGCTGAAACAACTGACCGACAGCAACAAAATGGGGAAGTATCAGTTTTCTCATCTATAAAATGGAAATAACGCCATTCTACATGTCTTATATAACAAAGACCGAGGCTGTGATTTCATTGGTACAGAGAACGCCCAGTGAAGAAACTTCCTCTACCAATGAAGGCTACTTTCTCTGCAATTTGCAATCTTAGGAGAGTTGCCTCAGATGCCCAGGATCACACAACCAATATGCAACTTGAACCTAAAAATTATCCATTATACCACACTTTCTAGTCAATAGTTCCACAGGGTTCTTGTAAGGTTCGAATAAGATAGCGCATGTGAAGTGCTTGACTAGCACTGGAGCTCTATAACAATGACAACTCTTAATAATATATTGGTTGATGTCTATAGGAAGAAAGAGTAGAAGCCAGTACAGATTTCACAGACTGAGCTCCTTGGCCCAACCACAATGGTTCCATCCATTTTGTTATCCTTAAAGGCTCAATAATTCTGGTGTTTTTTCTTAAAATATTAACAGCAAAGGGACTTTAATAATGATTTAGTTCTACTTGAGGTCATTTTATCTAAGAGAACACAGCTTATCTTTTCCCACATGCAGCACTATTTCTTTTAAAAGTTTTTTAAAAAAATATGAACTAAACAATCACCAACAAACATGATTGATTTCTTCCAAATCACTGACCAAAATTCTAAAGACCAAGGGCAGATACCCTGCAGCAGTCAATTCCTTCCAAATAGATCATGGATTTCTGAAGTTCCAATCATTCAAGCATTTTATCTCCATCTAAGAGTATCATCACTAAGTCCACATCTCTTCATCTTATTGACAAGGATACAACAGAAGACTGCCAACTGCTTTCCTGAAATCTAGACATACATATCTACATCATCTCCCTGTTCTGTGCCATCAAAGCTAGTCCAAAAAATGAGGTGAGTCAAAGGATAGACTGGAATGACTTATTAGTTTTTTTTCTTTTCTTTATTATTTATTGATGCCTTTCCTTTTGTGCAGGAAGATTTTTCTTTTATTATCCCCTTTCTTCCATGTCCCCATTTTTAACAAAGAAAAACAGAGTATGAGTAATTTATAACTTTCTTTTGTAAAATTCCAAATTGTTTTCCAGAAATATTTAGACCAATTACAATTCCACCAACAGCGTATTAGTGTATCTTCCTACAGCTTGTCAAACGCTGACAATTTTATCTTATATAAATGAGGAGGTAAAAATAAATGACTGTTAAGATCCCCTTCAGTTCTGAATTTATGATCCTATGATTCTTGCTAATTTGATATATGTGAGGTGACATTTGAGCTGCTCAATTTGATTTCCTTATAAGAGATTGAAAATATGTTCCATATAGTTATCAAGAAATTGCTTTTCTTCTTTTGATGACCTGTACTAGTTATCTATTGGAGAATGGCTTTTAGTTTAAATATTAATATCAATTCTGTGTTATATACATAGGCTATCACACTTCTATCTATGATGTAATGAAGATAATTCTCACCACTTGATATTTCTTTCCTTTTTTTAGATACGTTGATTTTGCTCATGCAAGAGCTTTTTTCAGTCAACTGATCTCAGTGAACCATGTTGGCTCTTAGTGATCTGTACTTCCCTTTGTAGATATCAACAAGTCATTCCTTAAATAATATCTCCTAGAAGTTTTTAGAAATAGAAATTAAGTTTACAAGGCTATGGCTTATGTACTACAGGAACTATAGTGGCAAATTCATTTGTTATTGCTACAGATGATGTCTAGCATAGAGTTCAAATGGAAGAGAGATTCTTGTAGATAGCAAAGTCCTCTAGATGTTCCCATTTACAGATGTCATTGTGCTCATTGCAGCACACCCTGGAATACTACAAAGCCTCCTAAATTAGATGACTAATGGGCCAAGGGATTTGGTCAACCATCTTCCCAGGAAAACCAAATGAATGAAAGCTGCTTCTTGTCCAGGCTACCTTGAGTTCTTATTATTAAATATTTGTGGAAACAATAAGATAATGAACACATGATTAGTACAATCTGGAAATTTGTCACCAAAATAGTATGTGTTTGTGCACCTCCTTTCTTTTTGGTGGCCTACAACTTTTCCCAACCCTCTCCCTGCCAAATTAAAACATATAAAAGAAACTTAACAGCAGCAACACCTCCTGAGAGTTGCGGTCCATTAATTTCTTTCCTTTTTGCATTTCTGTCTTCTCTCTTTCAGGGAAAAAAAATTGATGGGCTGGGGAATGAGAAAGCCACATAGGTGAAGTCCTACTGTGCTTTCTGATGCTACAAATATAAATACCCATACTCGTAAGCTTCTAACTTTGCTCTCCCTCCATTATGCCTAGTGTCAGAGATCACAAGGGGATTCATTCGAGCAGTAAATGAACCCATTCTCTCTCTATAAATTCCCAAGTGACTTGTGGCAAAGACATTTGTAGCCTGTTGAATGAGCAATGAGGAACGCTCTTTGGAGACATTGAGGGTCATTGTTTCATTCTCTTTTCCATTCCTTGCTAATGCAAAAGTGAGGCACTTGTTAGCCTTGCTGAAATGGATGGGGCATGCTTTTTCTTTTTTATATTACTGAAAAGAATCAGCGGAATCTGAGTGACAAAGCTTGAATAAATGTGTGATCTCCCCCCCCCCACTCCTACTTTTCTGTGTCTTTCCTATCCCTCTTTCATGTGCACACATATTTGAAACAGCAGAGCCCAAAATACCAACATACATTTTGCCATGTGAGGTTAGCAAGCCTCCTATGTTGTCCATCTGTCTTTTTTTTCTTTTTTAGGCAGAGAGTAAACAAGATGCAAATATCTTTTTTGCATGCTGGTAGCACTAGAATGAAAGTCATTCAAGCATAAAAAATAAGCCCCCCCCCCAGTCTGGTCCCAAATAGACTTTTAGCTACATTTTATTGCCTGTCACTAAGTGTTCAGTTTGGGACCAGCAATCTTGAAAGGTTCAGTAATTAAGGGATGTGTCTCTTGCAATGTTCTTTCCCGATAATAATAATTGCTCCAATTTCCATAGCACCTAAAAATTTCAAAGTATTTTCCTTGCAACATCTCTGTGAGGTATTATCTGTGTTTCATAGATGAGAAAACTAAGGTTCTGAGAGATGAATTGACTTATAAGCTACTAGTCAGTATCTAAGGATTCTGCCTCCATTTCCCCTACTCCAAACTCTTGAACTCTGTCCACAATACCTTGCTATCTATCGCTACATAAACTTTCCTTCTATTATTATTATTTTTTTTCCATGAAAAGTAATATCTGTCTCATTTTAATGGAGCACATGATGAAAGTGGAACACTCTATGTCATCTGCAGTTATGGTAATGGTTATAAGTGACTCTGGCTGTGATTTTTCTCACAGTAAAAATATTGTAAATAATAATCCATGTCTTTTGATTCTATTGATAGTAACATGAATAATTAGTAACTTCAATATTTGTTTAGTATTAGGAAATTAGGGGCTTTGACACACACAGAGAGATGAGCAACTACTTATTGAGAAAGATACATCTCCAGCTTATTAAATGAGCAATTTTTAAAAAACTGAGATGAGGGATCTGAGCTTGATTGGATAATTAATGAGAAAAATGTTTTCATTCAGTAATTAATGATGAAATATCCAAATATCCCCCCAGATTATCCCGGATTTTGAGATAATAAGAATGAATACGGTGATAAGTCAAGTAGCAAAGTGAGTTTGGTAGATCCCTAAACTCAGTTTCATACCATAGAAATCTTTCTTGTCATCTAACTAATATATTCATTATGCCCTGATAATAGTATTTGTTTTAAAGTAATCAAGCTTTGACCACTGTATAAAAAAATGGAAAAAAGGCTCCTGCCGTAATTATGGTTTACAGATCACCCTTCTGAAATTGAAACAAATTTGTCATGAAAAAGCCTTCACCTAAGCCAGAGCATCTTTCAACTCAACTCAGTTCAGTACCATTCAGTAAACATTTAAAATGCTTAACTGTGTGTTGGGCATTACACTGATTGATAGATATTGCCCCAGGCAATGACTCGCCCCCCATCCTGACATTGTCTTTTCTAAACTGCCGTTCATCTATCTTCCTGGGGGAATTCATAGACTCAGAAGAGTAAAGGAGTTAGAGCTATGAGTCCTCAAAGGCTACCTAGTCTAACTGACTCGATGAACAGATGGGGAAACTGAGAATTTAAGTGATTCCCCCAGGCACTATAAAATAATACGAGGCAACATGCGACAATGTACAAGGTAATACGCAATAACATAAGTAACCAAGCCAGAAATTGAAACCATACCTTTTACCTCTAGATCTAGGGTCCTTTCCATAATATAATGATGTAAACTATCATACTGTGACTCAATGCAACCTGTGAACACATATTGAGAGTGTTGGTGTCCCAGATTACCAACAGATCCCCAAGGTAGTCTGATGGTGGTTCTAATCAACACTGAAGTCTTCTATACAAGTATAGGCAATGCAACAGTGTGAGCAGCACCATTAGAATGTGCCCATATTTGTTATTCTTATTCAGGAACATGATTCCATTTTTCCTGCTAACTTTCTCATGACCTGACTCTGGCTATCAGCAGGCACTGGTCATGGGAATCTAAAAGTCTGATTTATCCTACTCACCCTTCCCTCCGCTCTACTATATCTTTACAAAACATCTGGTTTTAGACATGCTGCAGAAAGAATGACTGATCAACATCCTGATTAAAGGTGTTATGATCACACAGCTCCTTGTTCAGAGACACTAAATCTCACAACCTCAGAGCTAAAAAGGAACCACAGAGGATTAGATGCATGATCTAGATCAGTAGTTCTCAAAGTTTGGTCCCAGTGATTCCTTATTGTCATTGTTGTCATTTCAATCATGTTTGACTCTTTGTGATACCATTTGGGGTCTTCTTGGCAAAGATACTGGAGTAGTCTGCCATCTCTTCATTTTACACATGAGGAAACTGAGGCAAACATGGTTAAGTGGCTTGCCCAGAGTCTCACAGCTAGGAGGTGTCTGAAGTCATATTTTAACTTAGGAAGAGAATTTTCCTGACTTTAGGCCTGGCCCTCTATCCACTGCACCATGCTGCCCCAGTGATCCTTAGAAAGCCTGAAGACCCTTTCAGAAGGTCCTAGAAGTCAAAATTATTTTCATAACAATACCCAGATGTTTTCATTTCTAATATGTTCACATGTATAAACAACATAAACTGAAGTCCTTTGGGAGAGGTCTTCAGTAATTTTAAAAGGAGTTCTGAGACCAAAAGGTTGAGAATCAGAGATCTAATTCTGCCACACCTGACTAAGAATCCCCTCAAAACTGTTCCCTAAACTTGATTGTTCAGTACTGTTTGAAGACCTTCAATGAGGGGCACACTCCCCCCCCAAGACGGTCTATATTTAATGCTTTTCCTGACATAAAACCTCAATCTTCCTCTCTGAAACTTCTGCATCATCTAGAAGCATTTATTAAGTGCCTATTATGTAGCAGGCACTGCGCTAAGCATTGTGGGAACAAAGAAAAACCAAAAAGAGTCTGTGCTCTCAAGCTCACAACCTTAATGGGAGGACAGTATGCAAACAAATGTGTGCAGATAAGATATAGACATAACAAATTGGAGGTAATCAATATGGTTGCTTCGAGTTGTATCTTCTAGGGCATAGCAGAACTCTCATCCCTTTTCCATGTGAGGACCCTTACTGATTCACAGATTTTCAGGCTTAACAATATCCCTAATGTAAACAATCCAAGCTCACATTGCCTCCTTTTAATCTCCCTTACCATTCTGGTTACCCTCTTTTGTACATGCTTCGGCTTGTCAATGCTCTCCTGAAATGTGACACTCATGACTGGATGCAATTCAGTTGTTGTTTTTCACCCTTCATTTTTGAAGAAGACCAATGACATCACGGGGTGATGTCTTGACTCATACATGAAGTAGATTTATGTGAGACAGAGTTGCAGTCAAAGCCTTACATTCTCTTGCAGAGTCATCAAAGTCCAGTGGTGAGACAAAAGTCAAGATGACTGATGATGGCCCAGGATGCAATGGATAACCATGGTGTCTTTGACGTCTGACCAAGCTCTAAGTGTCCCACAGTGTCAACTACCTTCATGGCCATTGGAATAAATTGTTCTTATCTATGCATTCCACCAGGGAAAATCTTTGCATGCTTGGAGTAGACATCGCCTAATTCACCAATGTAGACTGACCAAGGTAAAACACAGTCAAAATATCATCTCTGGGGTCTTGGTGGAATCTGAGATTCCTATTTTTAAATGTTATTATTTCTATGCCACATTGTTAACCAATACTTGGCTCACAGTGTACTAAGAATCCTTGATCTTTTTTTCCCTCTCCCCTCCCATGTACATGCAAAGTTGACTTTTTGAACTCAAGTGCAGAACTGCATTTTATAGCTAGTTTATTACATTTCCTCCAACTTCCTTGAGGCTATCACTTGAGCCTATTGATATCTCCTTGAGATCCTGACTGCCTTACAATATGCTTACTCTTCTTAGCTGTGACAATCACAGTATCTTTGGTCAATTTGTTCCCCAAAGTGTTAAATAACACAGAGCTAAGGAGAAATCACTGGGGCATTCCATGAGAGATGTCACTCCAAACTGACAGAAAAGCACTAAAAAGAAAGCTAAATGACTCATTGCATAAAGAAATGGACCTGGAGCCAGGAGGATCTAAATTCAAATCTTCTCTCAGATACTTCCTAATTGTGTGACTCTGGTCAAATCACTTAACCTCTGTCTGCCTCAATTTTCTCCTCTTTAAAATGGGAAAAATAATAACATCTAACCCCCAGGATTTTTGTGAGGATAAAATGAGATAATATTTATAAAGAGCTTTGTAAACCTTAAAGCATTACACAATTATTATTATTATTATTATTATTATTATTATTATTATTATTATTATTATTATTATTAATTCAGTCTGTGAGTCTAGTCATTCAGACCATTTTAAGTCCATCTCACTTGGTATCTACGTATGAATTAAATGAGTAGTTTTTCTTCCCACTGATATTTTACATGGATCACATTATCATCTAGGGATGACAAGTGACCATAAATTATACCTTATTTACTTGTTTAGTTTCTTCTAATTATTACTTACTCTTTCTGCAACCTTAGACAAATCATTTCACTCCTCAGATCCCTCATCTGTAAAATAAAAGGGTCAGAACTAGATGACTTTTAAGTTTCTTCTAATTCTAGCATTTTATGCTCATTATGACCCTATTATTTTCCCCCTCCCTAAAAGTGTGTTTGTGTTTGTGCCTGTGTTTACACATGAGGGAGGAGGAATGCATATGAAATCTCACTGATACAAAAACATCCTTAAATGATACAGATTGGAGATCATCCATATGACCTTGTTGGAGCACATCCCATATGACCCTTGCCCATGTCTTTCCACTTTCTCTTGATAAACCAAGGAGACCAGTGATATACACAAGTTTTCCAAAACTTATCCTTAGATCTTACCATATGACCATCCCATTTACTTGTTCTGTTATTCTTTTCTTTGATTACATTCTTTATTTTAGTAACGGATAGGACTTCTCATTTTCCAAGAATTATACTTTTAAGGTAGAATCTTTATGTCAGATACTTTTCAATCACAAGAAATCACAGTTGTCTCTGAATCATTAATAATAGAACAGGGAATGAAAGGAGTTTTCAATAACAGCAAAGATTGGGATCCTTCTCTGAAAGATACCTTTGTGGTGAGTAGGTACATTTAAATCTAAGGCTAGGACAACTAATGGAAAATATTCAAATAAAAAAAATCAATGAATCTCTCTTTTTTTTGTAAAGTCTTTGAAACATGATTGATTTTTATTCTTGGGAGATATTAGAGACATTCAGGGTATCTTGATATATTAAGTGATCTATTACATAGGACTTCAGGTTCACAGTATATAGAGCTAGAAAGGATCATAGATATCATCTAGTCCAGGAGCACACATGGAGGCAACATCAGCGGTAGGCCTGGGAAGTGAATACAACAGCAGCAACATTAGCTTCAGGAGTTTTCAAACCAGAGACGGAAAAAGGATCTTAAAACTAGTTATAAAGAGATTACATGGGACCCTAGGCTGGCACTGGGGATAGGACTGACTGCTATTTGACAACTTCCACACCCATTAGTAGTTCTGAATTGAAGTTCTAGGGCAGAGTAGAGCACTAGCACTAGTAGCTGCAGGGAACCAGAGACCTTTCCTGGGTAAAGACAGAGCACAGACCAGAAGAGTGATCCCACCTCTCCCACTGGAAGCACCAAAAACATACAGACCTCCAGAACTAACTCTGAAAACAATGGGGTAAAAAAGCCTGAAGCTTGGGATAGTGGCTCCACACCCAGACTGGGAAAAATGAGCAAACAAGCAAAGGAAGAAATTGACCATAAAAAGCTGTTATGGAGACAGAGAATATGAAGACACAAACTCAGGAGAAGACAATAACATGAAAATAGCTACAAGCAAAGCCTCAAAGAAAACTACAAATGGGACACAAGTCAAACAAAAATTCCTGGAAGAGCAAAAGAATGATAAGAATGGTAGAGGAAAAATTGGGAAAAGAAATGAGTGATGCAAGAAGATTATGAAAAGAGAATTGACACCTTGGTTAAAAAGGCACCAAAAATACTGAAGAAAATAATACCTTAAAAGAAAAAAAAATGGCCAAATGGTTAAAAAAAAAAGTACAAAATTTCACTGAAGAAAACAATTCCTTAAAAATTAAAATTGGTCAAGTGGAAGCTAATGACTCCATGAGACACAACAGAACAATAAAACAAAATCAAAGTTGTTTTTTTTTAATAGAAGAAAATGTGAACTATTTCATAAAAAAAAAGAATTGAACTGGAAAATAGAGTGAAGAGAGATAATTTAAGAATTATAGGACTACCATGATAGTTCATTATAAAACTATGGTAAAATTATGATAAAAACCATTATAAAAAATGTCTAGACATCATATTTCAAGAAATTATCACATAAAACTTTCTGATATCTGCAAATAGAGGGTAAAATAAAAATTGAAAAATCCGCTTGTCAACTTCTGAAAGAGATCCCAAAATGAAAACTCCCAGGAATATTATAGCCAAATTCCAGAGCTCCCAGGTCAAGTAGAAAATATTGCAAGCAGCCAGAAGGAAACCAAGTATAATTCTTCATGGGCAAAAACGGATATTTAATGAAATAGAGGTCATACAAGCATTCCTGATGACAAAACGAAAGCAGAACAGAAATTCTGATATTCAAATACAAGATCCAAGAGAAACATAAAAAGGTGAACATGAAATAAAAATCACAAGGGGCTTAACGAGGCTAAATCATTTACATTCCTAAATAGAAACATGGTACATGTAATCTCAAAGAACTTTATCATTATTAAGGCAGTGAGAAATAGTCTCCATAGATACAGGGCATGGATGTAAATCGATTGTCTTGAGAAGATCTAAAAAAAAATGGAGGGCTAAGAAAGAGGGATTCACCAGGAGAAAGGGCAAGAATGAAGGAAATCCCACATAAAAGGGGCACACAAGGAAGAGCTTTTACGGTGGAGGGGAAAATGAGGGGCCAGTGGCAGGCAATGTTTTAACCTCATTCTCATCTGAACTTGTTCAAAGAGGAAAGAATATGTGTGTGTGTGTGTGTTGTGTGTGTGTGTGTGTGTGTGTGCATATATACATATACACATACACAGATACAGGTAAACAAATCTATCTTACCCAACAGAAGAAGGAGTAAGAGAAAAGAGGGGGTGGTAACAAAAGATAGAAAAGAATAAGAGAATTTTGTGAATGAATGAATGAATCTTGGCCAAGACATTTAAGACTGTTTGCCTCAGTTTCCTCATCTGTAAAAATGAGCTGGAGAAGGAAATGGCAAATCACTTCAGTATCTCTACCAGGAAAATCTCAAAAAGAAGTTATGAAGAGTTAGACATGCCTGAAACAACTAAATAACAGCAGCAACAACAACACTGGGGCACAAAAACCTCACAATCAAAGGCATTAAAGCACAAATATTAAATGCACCTTTTTTGAACCACAATGCAGCAAAAATTATATTCATCTATTTAGATTAATTGAAAACTAAATAATTTAATCCTAGGCAATGAGTGAGACAAAAGAAAAAGCATTTAAAAAGTCAATCATTTCATTAAAAAGAATGACAATAATGAAACAACATACCAAAATTTGTAGGCTAGAGCAAAGCAGTAGTTAGGAAATTTCTCTTAATGCTTACATTAAGAAAAAAGAGAAACAGCAAATCAATGAATTGGAAATGCAATCAAAAAAACTAGAAAAAGAACAAATTAAAAATCCCTAATTAAACACCAAAATAGATATCCTGAAAATCAAATGAGAGGCTAATAAAATTGAAAATAAAAAAAAAAACATTGAACTAATAAATAAACTGGGAGCTGATTCTATGGGGAAAAAAATGAAATAGATAAACCATCAGTTAGTTTGATTTGAAGAAAGAAAAGAAAGAATATAACCAAATTACCAGAATCAAAAATAAAAAGTAAATTCACCACCAAGGATGATGAAATTAAAGCAATTATTAGAAGCTGTTTTGCCCAATTATATGCCAATAAATCTAATGGCCTAAGCAAAATGGATGAATATTTACAAAAATATAAATTTCCCTGGTTAACAGAAGAAGAAATAGAATACTTAAATAACTCCATCTAACAAAAAGAAATTGAACAAGGCATAAATGTACTCCCTAAGAAGAAAATCCCCAGAACCACATGGATTTACAAGCGAATTCCCCCAAACATTTAAAGAACATTTAATTCTAATACTATACAAACTATAAAAAAAATAGGCAAAGGAGTGTTACCAAATTCCTTCTATGACACAAATGTGGTGCTCATACCTACACCAGGAAGAACAAAAACAGAGAGAAACTAAACACCAATTTCCTAATGAATGTTGATGAAAATTTTTAAAATAAAATGCTAGCCATGAGATGACAGCAATCTATCACAAGGATCATCCATTATGACTAGATTGAATTGACACCAGGAACGCAGGGCTGGTTGGGGAAAATATCCACATAATTGACCAAATCCATGACAAAGCCAACACAAATCATGTGATTATCTCAATAGATACATAAAAAGCTTTTGACAAAATACACCACCTATTCTTATTAAAAACATTAGAAAGCATAGGAATAAATGGAGCTTTTCTTAAAATGATTAGTAGTAAAAATGGGATAAAGTAGAAGCCTTACCAGTAAGATCAGAGGTGAGACAAGGATACCTCCTATCACCATTATTATTCAATATCGTACTAGAAATGTTAGTTATAGCAATAACACAGGGAAAAGAAATTGAAGGAATAACAACGGCAACGAGGAAATAAAGCTATCATTCTTTATAGATGATGAGGTGGTATACTTAGAGAACCATAGAGAACCAACTAAAATATTACCTGAAACAACAAATTCAGCAAAGTTGCCAGATATAAAATAAACCCACATAAATCATTAGGATTTATATATACTTACATTTAATCTATATATCTATTATAAATAACTGCAAACCTTTTAAAAACTAGGGTGTCTACCTGACAAGACAAACCCAGAAACTATACGAACACAACTACAAAAAAATTGTTCACACAAATAAAGTTGGATCTAAATAATTGGAAAAATATCAGTTGCTCATGGGTAGGTTGAGCCAATATAATAAAAAAAAATGATTATTCTGCCTAAACTAGTTTACTTATTCAGTGCCATACCAATCAAGCTGCCAATGAATTATTTTATAGAGCCAAAAAAAATTTAATCTGGAAGAACAAAAGGTCAAGAATATCAAGGGAATCAACAACAGCAAAAACAAAAAATATGAAGGAAGGTGGCTTAGTAGTACCAGATTTTAAACTATATTACAAAGCAATCTGAAACTGGCTAAGAAATAGAGTGGTATATTAGGGGAATAGATTTAAGTACAAATATATAGTAGCAAATTACCACAGTGATTTGGTTTTTGATAAAAACCAAAGTTCCAAGTTTGATAGGCAAGAACTCAGCGTTTGACAAAAATTATTGAAAACGCTGAAAAGCAGTTTGGCAGATGCTAAACATAGACCAACATCTCACACCACAGACCAAGATAAGGTCAAAACTGGTAGATGATTTAGACATAAAGGGTGATATCATAAGCAATTTAGTGGAGTATGGAAAATTTTACCTATCAGATCTATGGATAAGGGAAGAGTTTATGACCAAACAAGAGATAGAGAGAATTGTGGTAAATAAAATGGATAATTTTGATTACATTAAATTAAAAGGGTTTTGCATAAACAAAACTAATGCGGCCAAAATTAGAAGGATATCAGGAAACTGGGGGGAATTTTTTATAGCAAAGTTTCTCTAATAAAGGCCTCATTTTTCAAATAGATCATAAACTGAACCAAATTTATAAAAAAAAAAGAGCCATTCCTCAATTGATAATTGGTCAAAGGATATTTGTAGCAGCTCTTTTTAATGTTGTCAAAGAATTAAAAATTGAGGGGGTGCTTATCAATGAACAAACAAGGGGAACAAATGAACAAACTGTGGCATGTGACTATAAAGGAATACTGTTGTGCTATGAGAAACAACAAAGTAGTTCAGAAAAATCTGGGAATAAATATACATATACATACACATACACATATACATATACATATACATATACATATACATATACATATACATATACATATACATATACATATACATATACATATACATATACATATACATACACATACACATACACATACACATACACATGCACATGCACATGCACACGCATACGCATATGCATACGCATGTGCATGTGCATGTACATGTGCATGTACATGTACACGTACACGTACATATACATATACATGTGCAGAGTGTCGTAGGCAAAACCAGGAGATTATTGTACATAGTAACAGCAATATTGTAATGATGATAAATTGTGAAAGACATAGCTACTGTAATCAAGATGATGATCCAAGACAATTCCAAAGGACACACAATGACAACTGGTAGACACCTCCAGAGAGTGTGTGTGTGCATATACAATGTATGTATATGTATACATACACATACATATATACACACATATACATATATACATACATATATAATCTTTATTTTTTCTTGCTTTTTTGCAGCATGGCTAATATAGAAATGTATTTGGCATCATTTCACATGCATAATTAATATCATTCCATTCTCAATGCAAGGAGAAGGGGCTACAGGAAGGGAGCAAATTTAGAACTCAAATTTTTCCTTTAAAATGCTAAAAAATAAATATCCTTTTAAAAAGTTTTTATTTTAAAAAGTAAGAAATCATCTAGTCCAATCTTCATTTTAGAGCTGAGGAAATTGAGCCTACAAGAAATTAAATGTCTTGATAAATGCCAAATGAAGAATAAGTAACAGAACCAGTTTTCAACCCCAGTCCGTCTGACTCCATATCAACTGTTCTTTCTACCATGCAACACTACCTCCCAGGGGATGTTGAAATGCTTTAACAAAGAAGGGTTCTTTGTTTCCATCCCTCAGCCAGGCATGACCACTATTTCTATCAGGAATAAAAGCTAATTCTGCTGATATGGTCGCTATTATATTAGAAGAATAGATGTCACTGCTAGGCAGTTAGGTTGCATATTGATAAGGCATTGGATTGGAGTCAGGAAGACATGAGTTTGAATGCTGCTTCAGACATATAACTAGCTATGTGACCCTGGTGTAATAATCCAAGACTGACCAGGTCAGACTGAGTTTGAGACTGGAATGAAATGAGACACTCTTTTGTCTCTCTGACAGTTAGCAAAAGGAAGGTTACATAGTCATAGCAGGGAATGAACCTTCAGAGGAGGGAAACGATTTTCAGCTGAGGATGCAATGTTAATTCAATTGATTTAATTCTCTGCATCAAATTTAAATCTTCATCCCTATAGCTTCTGTGTTTCATAGTTTTGTACTTTTGAGACCAAGCAGAGCAAACCTCTGCCCTTTCAGGGCAGTTAGGTAGCACAGTAGATAGTTCGCCAAGCTGGAATCAAGAAGACTTATTTTCCTGGGCTCAAATCTGGTCTCAGATGCTTACTAGCTGTGTGACCCTGGGAAAGTCACTTAACCCTCTTTGCCTTGGTTTCCACATCTGTAAAATGAGCTAGAAGAGGAAATGGCAAACCATTCCAGTATCTTTGCCAAGAAAACCCAAAACAGTCACAAAGAGTCAGACATGATAGAAATGACTGAACAACAAAGAGCTAATCTCTCTCCCTCAGGACAGCTCTCTATATCCTTGAAAACAGCTTCTCTGCCTCTGTGGTAACTATAATGGACCTTCGGTCAAGCTTTAGGTCCCAATTGGAACTCTTCAGGGATTTTTGTACTTAGGCTGCCAGGAAACCACATCAGTCATCCGACCTTTGGTCTTCTTTGTCAATTAGTTTTTTTTTAATTTTATTTTAAAATTTTAGAAATGTAGAAAAGAGTTGCTATAAATGTGCTTGTGTGTATGGATTTTTTCCTTTATTTTCTTTGATCCCTTTGGATCACGATGCGGTGGTGGTATGGCTGGATCAAGGGTATGCACAGCTTAATGACTTTAGGGACATGATTCCAGAAAGGCTGGAACCAGCGAGGACTCAAGGACAATTTCAATGCAGTTTAAGGAGAAGAGCTAGCCAATCCTTGATGGAGACCATTCCTACTACCACACCTAGGCAAGTCATCTAATCTCTCAGCCTTGGTTTCTTCACGTGTAAAACCGTGATAATGATGGTGTCTCTGCTAGGAAGATCAAATGAGATAATATGTAAAGTGTACTGCAGCCTTAAAGCATTCTAGCTTTAAGCATTCTATGCGCATGTATAGATGTTCTATACATACACAGCCCAACTAGTTTGATGATGATGACAATAATAATTATTATTATTAATCACTTTCTATCTATTTGATGTTGGGCAAATCAAGTCACTTCCTCTTTTTGAACCACTGTAAAAGTGGAAAGGAGGGTTTAAATGATCTCTATTGGGCAGTTCAAATGAGAAAAAGGAAAGAACAAGTCACACCCAATCTTTATCTTTGTGACACAGAAAGTGGATTTCTATGGTGTCCTGTGTGCATGCATATGTGTGCAACGGGTGCGTGTGTGCACATATATGTGGTGTGTACATGAATGTGAACATGTGTGTCCACATATGTGCCACACATGTGGTATGTGTACGTGCATGAGGTATGTGCGCTGTGCATGTATGTGCACTCACAATGCATGTGTGTGTGCGTGTGCATGTGCGCATGAGTGTATGTGTGTGTTTCCCCCACCGAACACCATGAACAACAATCTCTTCCCACCATGGAGCAGAGATACAGTTGAACACCCAAATAATCACCAAACACAAAATCAGTGATTTTAGATTCTTTCCAGCCTGCTTGAACTAAGTGTGTCTCCTTCCATTGAGTAATTCATTCCTCATCAATGATTATCAGCCCTCATATATGGAAGGCTTTATAGTTTACGGTGAATGTTTTGCTCAGGGCGTTTCCTTCCATAGCTCAGAAGTCCTAGCATCAAGCCAAGCCAGTCTGACAGGCTCTGCAGGCTGCAGGTAGCCCTGCTTCTCCCTGTGGCCATAGACAATAAACACTCCTAACAAACCCATGGGCGCTCCTTCCTTCAATGACCGCTTTCTGAGAAATGCTGTCAACAAAGCAGTGGCTGGTCTCCAAAGTATTCCAAGCAAGTAACTAAATAATACTGAAATAATACTTAGCAAAGCTTGCTTCTTACCGCTGCTGATCTTGGATTAACTTACTCCAGAGAATTTTGCTTATCTTACTTTGAGGAAGAAAACCCCCATCTAACATAGTCCAAATAAGAAGGAAAGTATTATGAAGAGGTCGTGTTTTGGTTTCGGAAATGGTAGATCTTGGCAAAAACAGGAGAGAAGTTCCTACCAGCAAGTTAAATAAAATATATTGATAGTCTGAGAGGCCGTACAAAGAGCATTATTTTAATGCATATTCAAGAATAGAATTTACTTCTAAAGGAAATATGAGCATGTCCATTCTAGTTAGTTTCTCACAAGCTTATAGAAATCTAAACAGTTGCCACTTTAAGGAAAGCTAATAATAACTGACACATGGCATTTAATGTACAATGAGATATGGCAGAGTGGGATAGAGAGCAGGGCTTAGAGCCAGGAAGATTTGGATTGAGTCCCACTCCTACACATAGCAGTTGGATGACCCTTGGCAGTTCTACACACAACTCCAAAATTGCAGAGAAGATGCTGAACTGAATGGGTAGAGGGAATTTCTTCATCCAGAAGTTCTCTCTACCAATTAAATCACAGATCCTGTCATTATGGAAAATTTGTAAAGAACCTTATGGGCATTATTGCCTCATTTGAGCCTCACAACATTCTTCTGTGGTAGATAGCATGTAGGTATGATTATACCAACTTTACAGATGGGAGCACCAGAGCTCAGAAATGGTCACACAGACAGTAAGTGTCAGAGGAAAGATTTCATCAAGGTCTTCTGACTCCAAGTGCCATGTTCAATCTACTTCCCTCTCAGTGAAGAAAAATGTCTACTTCCATACCAAAAAGTATGAGTTTTAAGAGGCTGGTGTGAACAGTAGAAATAGTGCTGGACTTAGAAACAAGCTATATCTGGGTTTAGATCCCAGCATCCATTTCCCCTGTGTGATCCTGAGCAAGACAATTGACCCATCTGAGGATCAGTTTCCCTCTCTGTAAAATAGTAATAATCCTCACACACCTTACAAGATTGCTGTGAAGAATGTGTTTTGTAAGTCACAGGCATGAGTACTATTTTGTTCTTTATGTTTGAGAACATCTTAGGTATATCCTCCCAGGCTCTTTCTGATAGCATGAAAGAAGCCCATGAGCATTGCAAGAGAGAAACACTCATTCCATTTTCTGGACTTAGAAGTATGAGAGGAATCCCAACATGAAGTAACAAAATGAGAAGTAGGATAGCTTCTGAATAAGGAGAGATGCCTGCCATGCCACAGGGAGCCATGAGCACTGGTTGGCATGTGAGTCTTTTAACAAGCTTAGAAAACTAAGCAGATATGTCACGCAAGGCTGGAGAAGCAGGGGAGACACTGTTTAAGGTGAATGTGCTTTGGTCAGCCAATGCAAATGAGAGATTTGCCTGATTGTCTCTGCAGGGATGCTTTACCATAATAGTCAACACAAGAATCTGGTGTTTATTCAAGACTATTATAGACACAATTGAAAATCTTGAATCAAATCTTGCACATAGTTGAGAACATGTGAGCTTTTCCAGTTACCACATATCCTGGTGATCATTTGTTTTTTTTGGCTAGGCAATGGGGTTGAGTGACTTGCCCAGGGTCACACAGCTAGTAAGTGTTATGTGTCTGAGGTCGGATTTGAACTCAGGTCCTCATGAATTCAGGGCTGGTGCTCTATCCACTGTGCCACCTAGCTGCCCCTGTGATGGTCACTTTTAGAACAATCACATGTAGGCATGATTGGGTAAGAAATGTATGTGGAATGCAATGTGATAGCTAGAGGGCTCAAGCTTCCAGGTTCTAATCAATTACCACTTAGGTGTAGTTGGTGGGAATTAGGATAAGGCTCTTGTCCTTAGCCTGATGAAAGAGGCTATAATCACAGATAAGTTGACAAGATGCTTTCTCAACCATTCAGCTGCCCATGGTTTAGCATCAGATTATGTCACAGAATAAATGGATGTATAGCCCATAGAAATCTTAGATGCCCTGTAACCCAATACTCTTTCTGTGGATGAGAAAATTGAGGTCCAAGGGGTTATGGCTCGACCAAGGCCACACCAAGGTAAAGAGGAAGAGTAAAGTAAAGAGGTTATAAGCGAAGGGGCTGAGGCTTTTGGCTCGCAGGCTAGTGTTCTTTCTTTAGCTATTTTGACAACGCTGAGACCATAGCAGTGTAGGTGCTAAGGACCCCCCACTGCATAGTGTTCATATAATATAGTGGGGTGGGGCAGGATCCCATCATTAATGTTAGGCATTGTTATTCTAGTCATTATTCTAGTCCAGTTACTCTATCACCATCATCAAGTGTCAAAATTGCTCCCTACCAGAAAAACAAGAAGAAAAATGAAGTTCAATGACATACCAGAAGGAAAAGTTGAAAGAGTTTGAAGAATGAGTGAAGCCATTTATAAAGTTCTACTAACACTCCATGAAATCAAATTATTGGGAGCAGCATGGTACAGGGTGAGTGGAGGGTATGGAGTCAGAAAATCTGGGTTCTAATCCTGCCTTTGACTCTTATTACTTGGGGAACCTCTGGCAAGTCTTTTAACTTCCTTAGGTCTCAGTTCCCTCACTTTTAAAATGCAGGGGTGGGGGTGAACTATATGGTCTTGTGGTCCCTTCCACTATGGATGGATCCACTGCTTAATGATCCAATGAACTTTCAGTGTTAAAAAACAATCCGCTTTGAATTTGATCAGAATTATAAGCAGGGCATATCTATATGTGAACCCTGTCTTTTCCCTTCCTCCCTTCCTGATGCTCCAAATAACAGCTCCTAGGGGCACAGAGTGAACTTGCCACTCCAGTACTTAACCCTCACTTAACTAAATGCCTTACATCCCTTTCAAAAACAATGCTGATTCCTTTCTGTATCAATAGACAAAGGGGAGTATTATTCAGGGAAGGAGTCTGAGCTGTTGAATGGCAGAAACTGTCCAGTTCCCTGGTGTTTTTGTGAAACTGAAGCAGACTAGCACTATAGATAACATTTCTGGGTGCCAAGGTGACTGTTGAAATAGACTGTGTTTTTCTCTTTTTCTGTAGAAATGAAAATTGCTTGCCAAAATACTACTGAAAGCTCTACATAGTGTAACGATGGGTTATTCTCAGCTGAACAGTAGTGGAAGCTATATGAAAGACAGACTGGGAGAGACAATGGAAAGACAGAGAGTACAGAAGGAAGGGTTTGGATGTCTGTTAGAGGAAGTCAGAGGGTTAAGAGCCCGAATATACCTGAGAGGTCATAAAACCAAACTTCTTCATCTTATAGATGAGAAAACAGGTGAAGAGAATGAAGTGGCTTCCTTAGGGCCACACAGCAAAGTAACTGAGAACCTCACTGAACTGGAGGTTGGAAAGGAACTAACTGGCCTGTAAAGTAACTTCAGAAACTGTCTACTCCAACTGAAGCTGACTCCAAATCTTGTCCCAACATGGGGTCATCTGAATCTCTTCTTGACTGCCTTGAGTGAGAAGCAACTCAGTGCTTCCTTTCATTTTAAATAGCTCTAATGATTATGAGGCTTTTCCCTGCCTCAAGATCTTCCTCTCATGCCATACTGACAAATCTTCACTATTTTCAGAATAAACTCTGTACATAGTCATGCATCAGATTGTAAGCTGCCTAAGGACAGGGACCATTTTTGCCTCTTATTTGTATCCCAGCACTCAGAATAATGCCTGGCATGTAGTAGGTGTTTAATAAATGCTAGATGTCTTGACCTGACTAGGGCACGAAAAAGTAGGGGCACTCACTGCCATGGAAAGCTGCCTATGAATTCCTATGTTTGTCAGGAAAGGCCTCTCCAAACGAATGATTATATGGCAACTCAGCATCTCCACTAGAGACGGAGAAAAAGAAGACATTCATATGCAAAATCCCTATGTCCTAAAGAAATCGCTGAAAGGACATTCTGTACAACTGAGAAAGGCCACAGGGGGACTGGAGATGGAAAGGCTGTGGGTCTCCAAATCGGGATCCACATTGGAGTGGTGGTATGGCCAAAGACGGCTTCTCAGTTTTCCTTTTTTGTATAGAAGAAGTCCCATCTACTATGTGTTACAGTTGATCCCTTCTTTCGGGGTTCTAGGATGGTAACTTGTGGGGAGTGAGGTGCTATCTTTTGTCTTCACCTTAATATCTAGGCTGTGAGATCTTCAAGAGCAGTAGCTAGCTGAGAAGAGGTGTGACTATGGGATCGGAATGCTGCCCACTTACTTCCTGCCAGCGAACAAGGGTCAAGTTGAGGATCTTTTCTATGTTGGTATATGAGCTATTTGGGAAGTGTAATCATTTTGATGTGGTTTCATTTTGTGACAGCGGTGGTCATGTGTATGAGTAATACTGGGCCAACTCACAACACCCAGCCTTGGCTAGAACTGATTCACCCTTCTTTAGTTAGATCTATGGCAGGTTGGGCAGCTAGGTGGCACAGTGGATAGAGCATTGGCCCTGGATTCAGGAGGACCTGAGTTCAAATGTGGCCTCAGACATACAACACTTACTAGCTGTGTGACCTTGGCCAAGTCACTTAACCTCATTGCCTAGGGCCCCCCCCCAAAAAAAAAAGAATAGATCTATGCCAGGTGCATGTTAGGTTTTGTGCCATGCACACATTTCAGTTCTCTCTCTTTTGCTGCAGTTTTAATTTTGCATATTTTTATGAAAGAATGAATATTACTCCAAGAAAATATGTAAGAATTGTAGCTTTTAAACAGCACATTTAAAGATATTGCAGCAGCTGTTGGTGTGAGGAAATCTAGTGTTTCAAGGATCATCTAAGCCCGCAATGAAGCAAGATCAGTCACAGCCAAATACAAAGTACAATTGAAAACAAACAGAAAAATAAAAAAATGACAAACTATTATGATGAAACAGCCTAATGAAGCTTGAGAAAGAAAGGAAAGACTTCAGAGAGACTGGGGAGCTGGAAGAGCCTTTGATTCCTCCACAGTGGTATTCCATGGGCTTCTTAAAGTTAGAAGAGCAGGAAGAAACCCAGTAAAAATCAAAACAGTTTCCAGTCAATGCTGTTGTAATCCCTGGCTCAGAGGGCCAATTGCAGAGGGCTCTCTCCTCATTGGTGGGGACTGACTACTCCATATCTTGAACCTGCATAAGGAGTGGACAGAGTTGGAGCGAGTAGGAGAGAAAAGCAAAGAGGACCCTTTGTGCTCTTCTGGCTTCTAACATGGAGACAGAAGATAGCAAGCCTTTTCAGGTCACCGAAGGGAGAAAATGACTCGGGGAAGAAGCCAACATGAGAAAGTTAGCAGTCTCTATTATGTCCCTATTCCTAACTTGCTATACTAGAGACCAAGGAATTTCCCCTGGGAAAACTTATCAGTTGAGCTGAGTTATCAAGCTCCCAAAGGGAGATCTCATTCAGTCTGTGTCATCTAATATCTCTGTGTACACACACACACACACACACACACATACACACACACATACACGCACACGTGTATATATACATACATGCACACCTGTGTATATTACTGTATATACACATATACATATTTGTTTCAGATTTATGTTTTGCCATTAACTTGGATAAATGGGTTTATTTGCTATTTGCTATGTGTTTTTATTGTGGAACTATCTTTTGGTGAGAAGGGGTCAAACCTTGGATACAGGGCTTGGGGAAGCTTCTCTGTTAAGAAATAGCAATCAGGATTAGCTCAAGCCTAAAAACTACATCTCCTATACAAATAATATTTAAGGGAACAGATAGATATAATTCTAGCCCAGTACCTCTGCTTTCTGAGGAGAATAGAAATTCTGGACTCTGGCCTCTGGCCTCAATCTCCTCCTTCCCCTCCTGGCGGAAATCAGTCTCCCTTGGACAAGGGTCTAAAGAGAAGAGGCTAGAAATGGCTGTTCTTGCCTCCCTGGGAGTCCCATTTAGACAACACCATATGGACATACATAATCAATATGGCCAAACACTAGTAATATGCAAAACAATACAAAGACTATCTTACCAAAGGTTAGAAAATGTAATTTTTATTGATAAAACTTCCTTTTTTCATATATGACCAATGATAGTCAGAAGTTCATGCAAATGTGTAAGATTTTTTTTTAAATCAGATTATAAAACCCTCAAAAAAGAAGTCTTACATTTGTTGAAGGGATAATGAACTTTCACCAATGTTGATATACTGAAAAACATGTTTTTCCTAGAACTATAGAATTTCCCAAATGTAGATTGAATACTGTAATAGTCATTTTCAGTTATGTCTGACTCTTACTGACCCCATTTCAGTTTTTCTTGGCAGAAATAATGGAGGAGTTTGTCATTTCCCCTTCTGGCTCATTTTACAGATGAGGAAACTGAGGCAAACAAGGTTAGGTGACTTTCCCAGGGTTACAGAACTAGTGTCTGAAGCTGTATTTGAACTCAGGAAGATGAGTCTACCTGCTCTAAGTCAGGTATTCAATCTGCTTTGCCATCTAGCTGCCCCACAATATGACCTTACACTATGCCAAATATGATGAAAGATTAAGAAATTTATCCAAGAGATGTAAATAAGCATGTTCCAATGGTCTAGGAACTCACTTGAATGAAAACCCATTGAAAAATCTACGTATGGGTTTAGGTTGTTAATGTTTTTGAATGTTAATGTCTTCAAAAGTAAGCTTATCATCTCTAAATTCAGTACAAGTACTCTGAGGACTCCTCTATTAGAAGACCGGATGATGGATAGGAAGCACAGCTCAGCCTGTCACCATGTGCTATTTATTTCCTCTGCTCACTCTCTCTATTTTGAAAGTTTATTTTTTTTCCAGGTAGCTTAGAAATTATGAGTATTTGGGATGGTGACATCTCCAAAAAACACTGTTAAGTTTTTATGCATTAATGTTGTGTCCAAGAGGTTGTAGGCAACAATTTTGTCTGAGAGAACGGCCTAGTTCCAGTAGTTGCTGAATACTCAAGGAAATTTTGGAGTATATATTTATAGAATAGGATTTGTCCTGTCCATGAAAGAAAAGAGGCTTCTGGTATATGAATTTACTGCAATTATTATATTGGGATTATCATTATTACTGAAATTACTATTATTTTATTGTTATTATCATTAAAACTGAACAAGACAACCAAATTTTAAAAAAAAAACTATAGTCTATAATCAATACTAAACTTAGAAAAAATGGACTATTTGTCAAGGATATGCTTAATGTGTATAATATGATGTATAGTTTTATAATAAAGAATTTAAATTCCTAAATTAAAATTCTTTAAAAGTCATATGTCAAAATCTTGTGAAGTTGGTGCCAAATTGTGTAAAGTAAGGGACTTCAACCAAAGAAGAGCATGTTCCATGTTGTAAAGATGTAAAAACTTTAAAAGTTTATTGTGTAAATCAATACATTTAGTTTCTTCTGTCCCAGTTGATTCATACACCTCTCTATGTTTCCAGATGCTTTGAGAAACCTTGAGCCCAGGTGGACACTTATCCATTAAATCATAATTGGAAAACAGGGGAATCAGGACTTTTAGGCTGGTTTTAGAGAAGGGGAAATAAAAGCAAGTCAATGAAAGCCAGGTAGGCATATCATATATGGATGGTTAATTTGGCATGAGCCTTCCCAGGAAGTTCATCTTCTCAATTGCCTGCCCAGTGCCAGGAAGGGGACCTCAGAGTAAGAATCAAAGGCTCTGTTTTGCATGTACTTAAAGCTTTTCCCCTCGGACTTCTCCATGCGATGGTTAATTCAGATTCTATAGGAGAAGAGAATTTAACTTCCAAGGCCCAAAAACCCTAAGAAGGGAAGAAAGGCCTTAATAATTGATACAGCCATGTGTATTTGTGTATATTTTTTTTTAACAAGTAAAGCCTTTGCATTCCCCAGAAGGAAGATATTCGAAGTTATACAACTGTAAGCAGCAAACCTATCATTACACAAATTGTAACAAAGGTCAGAGAAACCACAAACCAAACACTCTGCAGTGAATCAGAGCATTCATAATTTAGCAGCCCCTACAACACATGATCCATAGAGGCTGGGTCCAGAGCAGTATCAGCCGAAAGGTATAATTAAATCAAATTTCCTTCAGTTACTTGATACTATTATTTACAAAAAAACAAAACAAAACAAAACTATAGGATGCACACTCTCTACTTCATAATATTTTTATACTTTAACATATTCGTGGAGACGGTTGTCTCTCCCTTCCTCCCCTCAAAAAGAAAGCATCACAAGGTCATAACTTGGACTTATAAAGGATCTTAGAGGCCATGAGATCCAAAACTCATTTCACAGACAAGAAAAATGGGGGCTGGAAAGGTTAAATGATTAGCCTGAAGTCACCCAAGTAGTAAGTGGCAAAGCCAAGATCTGAACTCAGTTCCCCGATATCAAACCTAGTGCCCTTAGTTAAAAGAAAAGAAATCTTTCTCTGTGAACAAGAAATCCTAGTGTTCACCCTGCAGCTAACTGCCATTTCCATTTAACCAGCCAATGCAGATTAGCTTTTGTAAAAGCTGTTTACTTCGAAGTTATAGCGAGAGGAGAAAATATAAATATCCCCTCTCCAGATGGGGGCACACTATCTCCTCTAGCACCTCAGCCTCTGGGATGAGTAGGGTCAGTTGCCGCACAGCATTGGACCCCAAAGTTCACATCCAAATGCTCCATCATTGATGACTACTCTAGGGCTGGGCTGGGTCCTAAAGATCGTGCCTCTTCTTGGGATTTAAAATTGGACTTTCTCTCATGGACCTCCTGGTGGCTCACTTGCCTGACCTTTCAAAGCTTACAGGGTCTTAACTTTCAATATCCTTCACCTAAAATGAAAAGAAAAAAAAAACTAAAACAGCAAAACCAAAACCTTTATAAATGGACCACAGACAGGAAATACATGAGGTCTCTCCTCTCATAGCTTTGTCTCTTTTCTCTCCTTAAAGCACCACCGCGCAGCAAAAAGTCAAAACAGAGAAGAGCCAGGCTCTGGACGATTAATGCCTTTTGAATGTCCCACCCAGTTCCAGCTATATCAGCAATCAAAGAGGCTCCTATTCACCACATGCTTAGCAGACAAGAAGCAGCTCCAGAATTTCTACTGTGCTTCAAAATCCACAGGATAATCGCTTCAGCCAAGCTCTCTGTACGTGCTCTTAAATATGGGCCTCATTGGCCAATCCCCCTTTATACTCACCATGTATTCTTGGCTTCCTGTCAGCTCAGGGTGACTGGAGACCAGTGTCTAGTTACAAACATATGTACAGATTAAGAAGGGAAGGGAATAAAGTATATAGAGAAAATAAACAAGTACTATACCTTTAAAAATTCCCACAGTTATGGGCCAAGAGAAGGGAGAGGAGTCAATAAAGAAAGCAAAGAAGACTTTGACAGTGTAGAAGAATTAGGAAAGAGTTGTACCATGAAAGTAAGGGAAGAACTAGTTTCAGGAAGGATGGAGTGGTCATCGTATGTTTCTGACTCATTTTTCAGTCATATCCAACTTGTCATAATCCCATTTGGGCTTTTCTCAGCAAAAAAAAAAAAAAAACAAAACAAAACCTAGAGTGGTTTGCTATTTCCTTCTCCAATTCATTTTGCAGATGAAGAAACTGAGACAAACAGGGTTAAGTGACTTGCCCAGGGTCACACAGCTAGTAAGTATCTGAGGCCAGATTTGAACTCACAAAGATAAGTCTTCCTGACCCTAGGCCCCTGCTGTATGCACTGTGATACCTAGGTGTCCTCTGTGCCACCTAGCTGCCATATGGGTTAATCAGTTGAGTCAAATACAAGAGAGAGGAAAGAGAATGATAAGTGAGGAAAAGGCTATGGACTTTGGAAGTAAAAAAAAACCACTGATGACCTTCAAGAGAAAAAATTCAGTAACAATGTGGTAGAAGTCAAACCACAAAAGCAAATTAAGAATAGGATAGAAAGGTAGTAGACAAAAGAAAAGAGAGAAGAGGACAGTAGCTGGAGGAGGTGATCCAGTCAGGTAATAATTTATTTGCTTTTTTTTTTTTGCAACAAGTCTTTATTAAATGCTTTATTACAGGGTGCAGAGCACTATGCTAAGGGCAAGACAAAATACAAAGTTTAGACACCCAATCTTGGCCCTGCCCACATGGAGCTCATAATTTAGTAGGAAGATCGGACATCCATACAGATGACTAAAATGTACACAATTACATGATAAGTACATTAAAAAGTTCAAACCAAGTGATGTATGACATTGAAGAAGACAGGTTTCCCTAACTAGCAGAATGAGAGAAAGGTTTATGCCTTTGAGTTACCCTTTCTGTGTTCCAGCTAACTATTTACCATCTTGTGGAGAAGAAAGTTGAAACAAAAATAATCTAAGTGTTTTACTGAAGACATTAGGTTTGGTTGATACTAGAGAATGGGATTTACTGGACTATTTCTTGGAAGTGATAGAGAAAGGAGGTGTTTAGCCACAGAGTGACCAGAAGGATCTCATAACTCTGAGATTCTTAGAGACAGACTTCTGTTGAGGTTAAAAAAAATGCTCAATGTGAAAGAAATTAAACTGAGGACCTCTAAAATGTCTTTAATGACCAGGTGACGCAAGGCTTTTGCTCACTTAATTACAGGTTGAAATGTTTATGGGGTGTCTGTGGGAAAGCAGAAATGCACATCAGCATTCAGAAAGTATGCAGATTCTGCAGGTAAATTCCATACTGAGGAAATGTGGCTCCCATTAAAAAGATATCATCTCACCCGGTCTGGGACTCCATACTTGGACGTCATTTACTACATCATTCATTATTATCAAGGGGTCATCTTGGTGCAGTAGGGAGAAAGGACTAGATCTTCAGTCAAAGTACCTGGCTGGCTGAAATCTTATCTCTCCTGCTTACTGCCTGTGTGAGCTTGGGGTGAATGATTTAATCTCCCTAGATTCTCAGTTTACTCCATAAAAGGAGTCTGTACCATTTGGCTCCTGAGGTCCCTTCCAGTTCTAAATTTGTTATGATCTGGGCTCCTCTTGGATCTCTTTGAGATGCTCTATGATCATATGTGAAGGCCATTTAAACTTTCAGTCCCTCCCACAGCCTCAGGAGCTTATGACTGCCACTGACTCACTGGACAGCAGAGTCAAACCTGAAACCAGATAGAAAGACTTTGTGGAGCTCATTTTGCCCACAAGAAGTGTGGGAGAGTTTGATCTTGACGGATCGTAGAGAGCGGCATCCCATACAATGATGTGCTGTAGCTCAACCACTCCCTTCAACTGAGAGCTTCCTAGACTTCCATCTGAAGCAGGAGCTCCCAATTGTCATTAGTTCCGTGACCCTGGGCTTTTAGTTAACTACCTGAACCCCTTCTTCTGTGTGAAGGACAACAAAATTTAGAGTTTACAGGATATTGGCACATAGTAATAAAAGACTAGGATAATAAGATAGTACAGTTATTAAATAGTCCCTGTAACTCCTTGACAAATGTTCCTCAGGTTGGGAAGCTTTCTTCTAGATCAGTACATCTCACACTTTGTGATCTTTGGACCCTTTTACACTCTTGAACAATTATTGAGGATGCCAAAGAGCTTTTTTTTTTAATGTAGGTTATATGTATTGAAATTTACTGGATTTGAAATTAAAATGTGTTAGTATTATTAGGAAATAGTTTTCATCTTGAGGATCCCCTGAAAACATCTTGGAAACCAAGGTTCTAGAAGAAAGAAGGAGAAAGGACATTTCCTTTGAAGATTATTGCAGTGCAAAGGAGTTTCCAACTGTTACCAACATAAGTATTTACTTAGACTGGGCGATATTGTTACCTACTGCTTATTCTTGTGGAGATATTTTATTGAAAAACAGTCAGTTGCTACAGGGAAATCTGATTGGGCATTCATCAGGTTTGTCTTAGAAAGCACTGTCATCACATAGGACTGCTTAGCCAAACAAATGAAATGGATAGCTTCCCATTATTACAATGTCCCAAGGAACAGAAGAAGGGAAGGCCCTAGGAGGCCCATGTTCTTTCCAAGAGCTATTTTAGCATCTGCAGAAATAACTTCAAGAGTTCTTTAGATGTCTCAGTTGCAAGCCAAATTACACATACTCACTCACCCACTTCCACACAAATAGAAAATATAACTTGTGATTCTACTCAAGGGAAAGTGGAATTCCAAGGGAATCGTTTGGTTTAGAAGCAATGTCAGGAAAACCAACCTCACCATCAGAGATATCAGAAAGGGGAATGAGCTGCCTCAGGAGGCAATGGACTCCTCCTCACTGAAGTCATCAGGTACAAGTTTGATGATCACTTGTGGGGAATTGTAGAGAATATTCTAACTCAAGTGGGGATTGAATGTAATGGAAATGAGGTGTCTTCTTCCTCTGAGATTCTTGTGAGGAAGGCAAAACACAAATAAATCTAAAAACAAAGAAATAAAAAATAGAATCCTGTAAGTAAACCCAAATCTTGTTGACTTCATGAGTAAAGTAGAGAGGGAGGTGAGAGGGAGAGAGGGAGGGAGAGAGGGAGAGAGGGAGGGAGAGAGAAGGAGAGAGAGAGAGAGAGAGAGAGAGAGAGAGAGAGAGAGAGAGAGAGAGAGAGAGAGAGAGAGAGAGAGAGAGAGAGAGAGAGAGATTACTGTGATTCCACTTAAGGAAAAGTGAAATTTCCAGTGTTTTGCTGAATTCAATCTATTATGTTTTTCCATACAGCTTAAGCATGAACGCATCTCGAAAAAACAAAAGTCCAAGCAAACCCACTCCTTATCAGAATATTTTGTTCTCTAAATTCCAGGATTGTGATTCACAGCACTTAAGAGTTGCTTTCTCCCTCCCTAGTACAATTTAATTTTCATTCGGTGGCAATCCTTTTGAATTTCTGAAACAGCTAGAAGAAAAGGAATGATCTGGCACTGTTTGCTTAAACTGCAGATGTACAAGGGAAGCAGGAAGGGAAGACGAAGAGTTAATTTTCCCCCAGAAACTTGTGAAAATGGTTCTGTTGAAATCATTCTCATATTCAACACATTCATGACATCTTACTATTTTGTCTTTCTAATCCTACTGCTAACAGTAAACTATAAATATTGTAATTTGCTGCTCTGAGGGTGCCCTGCTGGGGAAGGATAGAAACAGGGGCCTTGTGAGTTCCAGAAGTCAAGTTAAATAAGAACAGGTGTGCAGACAGGTGAACAAGCAGGCAGGGAAGGAAGTAGGCAGGGTGGTAGACAGACAGGCATATAGTAATCAGGTAGGCATTGAGGCAAACGGACAGACAGACAGGAAAGAAGGACGATAAAGATGGAAGAATGGGGAAAAGAGCATGTTAAAGGTTGTGGAGACGACAACAATCTCTCCAGAAATACTGCACTATAAGCCATTCTGTAAACCTTGTTACATAACACCGAGCCAAGGACAGCCTCTTGACTAGTGCTCTTGGTCCCCACTCTTTCCATCTACTTGGGACTTGAATCCTCCATCCCTTCTCACTTTCTAGTCTTCAATTTGTTCTTACCTAATGGCTTTTTTCTCACTGCCTACAAACATGCCAATGGCCCCAATACTAAAAATGAAATGAAAATATAAAAACCCCCATTCATTTGACTGTTCTTTTCTCGTGCTAAAATCCGATTTCTCTTCTCTCTTTCTCAGTCAAACTCTTCCAAGGGCCATCCAAACTCAATGTTGCCATTTCTTGGACTCCCATTTCTCAGCGCCTTGCCGTCAGTCTTCCAACTCAACTGAAAGTGCTCTCTCCAGGTATTAGGGATGGTCCCTTATGGCCCTTTCTCACCCAGCCACCTCCTTGATTTTTTCTGAAATTGTTGACATACCCCCCCCAAAAAAAAAAACTTCTCCTGAGTACATTCTCCTTCCTTGGCTTATGTGATGATGCTCTCACCAGGATCTCTTCTTACCTATTTTACCACACCACCTGTCCCATCCCCCCCACCTCCCCGACCATGACTGCTCCTCGAAGCTCTATCCTGGCCTGTCTCTTCACACTCTCTCTACAATCTACCCTTGGTGGTCTACAGAGTTCCCATGAGTTCAATTGTTTCCATAACTACCAGATCTATATATCTAGCATTTGACTCTCTCCTACCACTGGTGTATAGGGTGTTCAGGGAGGATTAGCACCTCTGATATGAGGGCTTACTTTTTTCAGGGCTGCTCACCTGCCTTCGGTGTCTACCTTTACCCAACTATTCCCTGTGACTCCAAGAAGCCATAGCACGTACAGTGGCCACACCCCAGTAAACTGTCTCTCCATAGAAGGTTAAACTAGGTTGAGGGTAACTGACAAGCCTTACATCTGTCAGTAAATTAGGGGGATGTCTACCTTGAGAATGTGAAGACTTCTTCCCCAGGGAATGGGCCAATGAGAACCATTTGTTCCAACAGCCATGGAAGGGGCTGAAGCAGGTTCTGTAGAGCACTTAGAGCTGGGTCAGGCATTGAAGCTATAAGATCATCCACTGCATCCCATCACCAGTCATCCTGAACTTTGTCTTACCACTGGACTTAGGTGACTCAGGAAGAAAGAATAAGGCTGACAACTTTGCACAACTCTGCCTCATTGAAATCCAATTAGGAGCCAGTCAAGACATCATTTGTGATGTCGTTGGTCCTTTTCAAAAGTGAAGGATGAACAAGAACTCTCTCCTGAATTCTACTCCACCATCACTGACATTTCTACCTGAATATTCTATAGGCATCTCAAATTCTCTAAATATCCCTGCTTTTGTGAGGACATCAAGATTCTTCCAGTCACTCTGGTTTGCAACCTTGCAGCCATGTTCAATTTTTACTGCTCCTTCACTGCCATCAGGTACCAAATTTTTTTTATACTTTCACAACATTTATTTTTCTATACAATAACTATGACTCACCTCCTTTTAAAAAAAATTGGATAAGAAGGAAATGCCAGTCAAGTCATGACCAACTTCACTGGGCATTTAGTGTTTATGGCTGCCTTCTTGCTTTCTATTATGATGTTTTATTGGCTACTTTCTTCCAGAGCATCTTTCAACACAATTGTCACTTTAGGTTTTTCTACCACAAGTCTCCCAGACCCTCAGTGGAGGTTGTGCACAATTTTTATTTCCTTAACATTAGCCTCAGGAAGCTCTCCTAGAGCTTTGCCTAGAATTCTCTAACTCTGTTTTTAAGTCCTTTTCATTTTTCTACTGTGATATTCCTCCCTAAATTTCGGTTAGGAATCATTTCATGGCAAGAAATGTTACACATAATCCCCAAACTGTATAATCTTTCTTTTTCAGTTTTATGTGGCTTTTACCCTTTCTCCCACCTCCAAAAAAAATTATTTGCTCTTCACTTAATTTGGCAACTGAGGCATCAGATCTGTAGTTGCCAGATTACCAAGGAAGAGTTAGGACCATTTTCATTTTTCTTAACCCATCTTGTTATCTTATTTAAGTGTAAATTTGAGCCTTTCCTGTCCAGAGTGGTAGCTCTTTCTCTCCCTATTTCTAATTCATTCAATCAACAAACATTTATTGAGCATTAAGTATCAGACACTGTGCTTGACTCTAGGAATGTAGTAGTAGCAGTAATACTAATGGTGGTGGTGATAGTAGTAGTAGCGATGGTGGTGGTGGTGGTGGTGGTGGTAGCAGGAATAGCAGCTGATATTGATATAGTGCTTTAAGGTTTGTAAAAAAAAAAATTTATAAATATAATCTCATTTCATCCTCACAGCAGCCCTGGGAGGTAGGTGCTATGATCATCAGATAAGGAAAGTGACTTACATAGTGTCTCACAGCTAATAAGTAAGTATCTGAGGCCAGATTCTAAGTCCAAACTCTATTCACTTTACCATTTACTAGCTGTGTGACCAGGGTAAGTCAGTTAATGTCTCTGAACCTCAGTCTCTTCATCTATAAAACTGGGGTCATAATCATACTTCACATACCTACCCTACAGGGTTGCTGTGAGAATCAAAGAAAGAAATGTATGTAAAGTGCATTTATAAATGTCAATTACACCTTCGTGAAACCTGTTTTCTCACCCTTCTCGATTTTCTTTGTAGTATAATACTTACCTTCATATCTGTTGTGTGCCCCCAGTAGAGTGGTAGTTCCTTGAGGGCAGGAACTGTTCTCATTTTTTTCTTTGCATCCTCTCTTTAATACAGGATCTGGCATGGAGTAGCTATTTAATACATGCTTGTTGAATTGAGTTCACTATATATAATGTGTCTATCAATATTACCTATAATTACAAAATAAGTGTGAATATATTGAGTTGAGAAATGCGATAATAAAAACAATTGACTTTTTTTAGTCAAATAAAATACCACTTTCTGAAGTTCAGCAACATGCCCAGAAGACAATTGTCTCCATATTTTTCTGTCTTAGACAAAAGATCATAACTCTTCCTATTTAAATTATCCCATAATTTTCCTGGAAATAGCTGGGTCAATAGGCCATTATTCTTCCTACCCTTCTCTCTCTCTGTCTCTCTGTCTCTCTCTCTCTGTCTCTCTCTCTCTCTCTCTCTCTCTCTCTCTCTCTCTCTCTCTCTCTCTCTCTCTCCCTCTCTCCCTCTCCCTCTCCCTCTCCTGCATCCAGTTAGAATTAAAAGCCAAGCTGTCTTTCTTTTTTCTCAATATGCTTCTTTGCTACTCAGCAGAAATGGGCAGCCCATAAAAGGAAGAGGGAAAGAATAATAAAAGTCCCAAGTTCCAGTCTTTTGCTTTGAGAAGAGGAGTATTTATAGGGAAATTGCATCACCTCCTCCTTCTCCAGGAAACATGAATGTGAATGTTCAGGCTATATTTGGAACCATCCATAAAAAAAAAATCTTCAGTTGGAGTCTTCCTTTGACTTAAATCACTACTTAACCAACAAACAAGTGTATCATGTACATTAAAACCCATGAGTGTCCTGTCATACTCATCTTCTAGGATTGTCAGTTGCCTGAATGAATACACAAGGAGAGTCCTGTCTTCAAAGTGAAGGTCATCTGCTTATAGTAACAGGGTTAGGGGATGGATCAGTGGGGTCATTTCCTATTCACTAAATGAAAAAATCCTTTGGATTTAAAGTGGGAATTCTCAATCTTTCTGTGTGTCAGGAGACCCCACAGCAGTCTGGTGAAGACCAGGGATACTTTCTCAGAATAATAATTTTAAATGAAAAAACTAAAAGACACAGGATTATAAAGGAAATCAATTACATTGAAATTAAAGATTTATTTTTCCCCCATCCAACTTGATAGATTACCCTGAAATTAATAAGAATGCTTAATATGGAGGGAATTCCTTCCAGTATCTGAGAAAAGTAGTGCCTTAAAAAACAACCCTCCCCAGGAACCATCTCCACTAAACAGAGATCCCAGTCAATTTCCATGTAATCCTTCCCAGTGACTGATTGAGGCAGATGCTTTCTCTGGTCCCTTTCTCTTCTATTCTGGGTATTCTGTACGTAATGATAGAAAGGATAGCACTAAAGAGCTTTGTAAATCATTTGTACCAAGGAATGAGCTTATTCTCAAAAAAAAAAAAAGCCTTGGAGTTTTCACCCAGTCTAAAAGTAACCTCTGGCTGAGCCCAAAGGAAATTTCATTCCAGTCTCCTTACAACTATGTTAAGAATAATAACTAGCTATAGCACTGCAGGGTTTTCAAAGTGCCTTCCTACCCACACTGTAAGCAGGGAAATGTTGCCATTTGTATTTCACAAATGAAGAAACTACAATATAGTGAGGACAAGGGATTTACTCAAGGTCACACAGCTAAGAAATGTCCATGACAGGACTCAAACCTAGTAAGGCTTTTGAATACAGTGTGGTGTTTTTTTTGTTTGTTTATATGGTTTTTTTTTAATATTATGCCACCATGAGGAAGCTACTTACTCCCAGGTGGAACAGTTTAGCACTCCCTTGCATACTCCTCTACTCCAGGAACTAATTCTACTACTAGCTCCTATGCCCTTGAACTCCCTTAAGCTATAGCCTAGCACTCAAGTCTCAAGAGCTCCAGGGTCTACAGGTTGTCTGTCTTATGTACAGTTTGGCCCTGCAGATATTATCTAGAAGAGCAAATTTTGTGGAGAAGAGGCATGTCATCACCACCATCTCCACCTCAGGCAACTACTATTGAAGGGCAGGTAAGCCCAGAAGCCACAATGAATAGTAGCACCACGCAGGCCACTGGCCCTGCTTGCAGATGTCCCCTCCCCCAAGCCATCATCCAAGGGGGCAAAAGGGAACACCATCCTGACTGCACCAAATATCAATCAGCTGCCACTGCCTGCGCAAATAAGCCCCCTGTCTAAAGATATAGGAGGCAGCATACGCCATGTTCTTCAAACCACTGACACCACCTTGACTACCACCCGCCCTCAAACCTTCATAAAAACAGTCCAGGACCCAGAGTCAAAGAGCCCTGGGAATGGCAGACCACTGTCTTACTTCCAGACTAACCCAAATCACCATCATTAGGACAAGCAAGATCTTTTGAGATGGGAGTTGCTATTCCAACCACCACCAATACTAATCGTTCACCGACTACCACAAACAAGTAGATAAGCCCGAGCCCCCAAAATAATAATGCCCCCTAAAAAACCAGCCCTGCTCCCAAATTGGCTCCTACAGTCATTGTCTATGGAAATAAAGCTTATGGAGGTGTGTCCTGTGAACTGATTCTGCAGGCACCCTGAGAAACAAGAGCTACTGAAGATCCAGAAAAGAAAATTCTCACTACCAGGAACCCTAGCACTGTGAAATGGTTCAACTCTAGGAAAAACATATGGTTTTATCAATGGAAATGACACTAAAGAAGATAAATTATTATCTGCTTTGCCATTAAACCCTAAGGACCATTGGGCTTTTCCATCTGCTTTGCAGAAGAACTACATGTGTTGTGTTTCCCATTAGAATGTGAGAGCAGGGATTATTTTGCTTTTCTATTTGTATCTCTAGCTTTTAGCATAATGCTTGGCACACAGTAAGTGCTTCATAAATGTTTTTTTTTAATTTATTCATTTATAAGCAAGAGAACAAAAAACTCATAAAACTCATAGGATCATAGATGTAAAATTAGAAAGTAACTTAAAAGTCATATAGTTCAGTCATTTAATTTTATTGTTGAGGAAACTGAAACATAGAAGCTTAAAAATGACTTATGCAGGGTCTCATATGTATTAATTGGCAGAGATAGGATTTGAACCCTGGTTCTTAGATTCCAAATCCAGCATCCTTTCTAGTGCACCACAGCTATCAGGTTATGGCATCAAACTTCTTTTGCTCTTGGCCTATTCTGATTTTGTACCTTGGGTCTAAAAAGAGAACCCTTGATTAGGCCACTGTGAGCAAATAACTTCCTCTTCATCATCCTATACTCCAGTTCCAATACCTTCACTTTTCTTCTATTCCCCCATTCTGGAGTTCCCAGCAT
Organism: Phascolarctos cinereus; assembly: GCF_003287225.1. Lineage (NCBI taxonomy): Eukaryota > Metazoa > Chordata > Mammalia > Diprotodontia > Phascolarctidae > Phascolarctos > Phascolarctos cinereus. The sequence continues at coordinate 11,337,459 of NW_027556402.1, read as the reverse complement.
GGTAGTCTCATCCAATGGATGGATTCTTCCAAAAGTGGGGCCAAAATTTGCTTGAACCAATATTCCTATAAGAAAGTGGAGAGAAGGATGACATGAGGATCACAAAGACATCGGGGCTCTGTGGTACCAGGCACATGAGTTGCCTTGGCCAAATGTGTTTTTCATATGTGTAACCTCATTTCCAATGTATTCTAGGTTTGTGCCCAATCAACAAAAGGATGTTCTTTGTATTTTGGGGACAGTGTGTCCGAGGCCTAAGGTTAGAAATGTATTATAGCCATTGATTTACTATGTAAGTAAATGCCTTTGTTTTGAGCTTATTGTATCTAGTAGCTGATTACAAAAGCATGCTCACCAGTTGGGGCTCATGAGCTCTATTTTTTAGGAATTCTGTCTCAAATTACTCATTGAACCTGTGAAATTAGCTACCATTTGGAGAATCTGACCTTGGATAAGAGTGAGGAATTAGACTAGATGACATGTAAAGGTCCCTTCTGATGAAAATCTATGATCTATCCTTTCAGAATCAGCTACTTAGAAAAAAGCTATCTACACTCTGCTTTGTTATCTCTTACTTCCTTCAAAAACTGGATCCTTTGTAAGCTCATGCATGCATATAAAGCTGTGCCTCTGCGCTTCTGCCTTATAGAAACCCAAACTTCCTTTGAAGCACAACTTGGGTAGTTACTACCACCTCCATGAAAACTTTCTGGTCCCCTCAGTTGTTAGTGCCCTCCCCCCTTGACATCCTGAAAGCTGGTAACTGTTTTTGTTACCAGCAGCAGCAGCAGGAAATGGAAAAATCCTCTTGGTTTCCCCACTAGTGGGGTCATCCAAGAACCCACTTGGAATGGTTGGGCAGAAAGAACATCACCACTTGGGGTGCCTTCACCCCTTGCCTAAACTGTTCTCCTGTTCAAAAGTTTGGATGAAGTGGTAGCCAACAATTCCTTTTTCTCTGATGAAATGGAAGAGGACCAAGTTTTACCATATGCCTTTTTGTCATCTTCAATGGTCCTCCAGGCCCCCCATCTTCCCTATCTCTATACCCTGCAATCCCCTGGTACTATCATCTTTGCTGAGCCTTTCTAGAATTGATGGCAATGATTAATTTCATTATTGTTCTAGGACTTGAAAGGGGAGGGGACTTACAAGGTGTCTAGCAAGATGATGGCCAGAGAGCTGAGTGAAGCATGCTTGGACCCACCCAAAGTAGACTTTAGATGACACATCAATCAGACTCTTGGGGATTGAGGGGTGAAAAAGTTATGTCCTCAGGGCATAATTTCTGGTCCTGGAGTCACACAGTTGGTGCCCTAGGAGGAGATCACCAGTCAAATCAGCAGGACCACAGGGTGGGAGTTCTGAAGATGAAAGGTCTCTTAATGGACAATAATGATAATAATAATAATAACTATTAATGTTTATATAGCACTTTAAGGTTTACAAAACACCTTACAGATATTATCTCATTTTATCCTTACGACACCCCCGTGAGGTAGGTGCTATTCTCATCCTTATTTTAGAGAAGACAAAACTGAGGTGGGGGAAATTACACAGCTAGTAAGTGCTTGAGGCTGAATTTGAACTCATGTCTTCTTTACTTTAGGTCTAGCACTCTATCCATCATGCCACCTAGATGTCTACTAGAGAACAGAGAAGTTGGGATCTGCATTGCTGGAGGCAGTACCTGTATGAATGAAATCATGGAGACTTGAAGTACTGTTCTATTTCTCTCCTCCAAATTTCCTTCCCTCTAAAAGCTTTCCCCTGTCAGGTTTAGACACAAGATGGTCTTGACGTATTACCGCTGGGATCTTGAAATTGATCAACTAAAAGTCTTCCCAAAATAGTTCCCCCATCCTTCTATTGTTTATACTTCACTTAGGGTGTGTTTTCTTAGCTTCAAGCTTTTAAGTAGAAGCTTTCAAACAGTCTTTATTAACACAATTCTTAATTCTCCTGGAAACCTTCTAATTCACTCTTAATTCATCCAATTTCCTTCTATGCTATCTTTCCTCATGTACTGTTTTAGGCTAACACATTAAGTCACTTTTTCAGTTGCTTGCAATTAGAGCCAGTCAGCTTGAGTAATAAGGAACTATACAAATGTTCACTCTCATTTTAGAATTTCCATTTTTATCTGAAACCTCCAGGTGACTCTCCTTCAAGTCCAAGAACGTGGTAACCTGCAGTTCTCTTGGTGAAACTTTCAGGAATATTTTCAAGTGAATATAAATAATAGTTGCAAATATTTATTAAAATCTGTAATTTTCTTAAGGTCGGTCTTTTTAGTATGTCTTCTTGACCAAATAATTTTCTAATGTCATTGTAGGTGTCTGTAAATTTCTCTTCAATTCAACTTAGCAAAATTTTATTAAATATCTGTTTTATACAGTGTGAGCGCGTGCATGCGTGTGCGTGTGTGTGTGTGTGTGTGTGTGTGTGTGTGTAAAACTATGCTAGGTACTAAAGATGCAAATTTTAAAATGAGGTAGCCTCTGCCCTCAAAGGGCTTGCATTCTTCCAATAGGGATATAACTTGTACACAAGTCATGTGGTAAAGATAGAACCAATTTTTCAGTCAGGAAGACCTGGGTTCCAATTCTACTCAAGACACCAATTAGCTATGTGATCCTGGAAAAGTCACTTAACCTCTCTTGCCCTCAGTTTACTCACAGGTAAAAATGAAGGAATTGAACTGAATATCTAATCCCTTCCAGCCCCAAGGCTATGATCCCAAAATACAAAGTGCATATAAAAGTAATTTGTAAAAGAAAGGGAAGCTAATAATTGGAGGATTAGGACAGGTCTAGACTAGGAAGAAGCATCTGACTTGTGATTTGAAGGAAGGTGGTGATTCTACCCATCAGAAGGGAGGAAAAAGGGCTTTCCAAGTTTGGGGCTACCATTGTGCAAAGACATGGAGATGATAGATGGAACGTCATGTACAGGAATTAAAATGAGTGGTAGGAAGAGAAAGAGAGTTATTGTATTTATAGTGGAAATAGGATAGGATTAAGGATAAGGATAGGGACTAGTACTGTGTTTTTGGAAGCATAGGGTACTCCCAAAGAAGAAATTCCTCTATGGAAACAGGTTGGCCCCTTCTCTGAAACTTGTCATCTTAGAGTATTTACCTGAGCCACTAAGAGGTTGTAACTTGTTCCAGGTCATACACTTTTATGTAGTTCTCCCTGCTTCTGAACCTAGTTCTCTATCCATGAGTCCATACTGCCTTGCTTATTGTAGACATTTTCTCGTTGGGAGAAAATTCCCCATTTGCACAATATTTCAAGTCTCTAGCATCTATCTAGCACCCATTGTGCCTTGTTGACTGTGATACTGACAATTGCTCTTACACTTTTTGGTCACTTTCAATTTTATCGATGTTTTGTTTTTACATTATAACTTACACGTTAATATATTTATCTATTATTCTTGGTTTATGAGAGATCTCTTGTAACAAAATTAAGTAAAGCTAATAATAACAATGGCCTCATCTGAATGTGCATCCAATATTCTACATCTGTAAGACACCCCCCACTTCTTTTTATTTTTTTTTAGTGAACAGAAATCTATTTTCTCTCCCTCCCTCCCTCTCCTCCCACCCCATTGGAAAAAAAAATACAGAAAAAAACCCCAAAAAAATTAATAAGTACTCCCAGTCAGGTAAAACAAATTTCTCTAATAGGTAAACATGTGTGTATGTGTGTATATATGTGTATGTACATATATACACATGTATGCATGTAAGTATATATGTATATGAGTGTATGAATACACATATGCATTTCATTCTACCCTTAAATCTATCACTTCTTTGTCATGCATAACACATTTCTTTGTTGATTTTCTAGAATCATGAATGATCATCACACTGCTCACAGTTCCTATCCCTCTCAGTTGTTGGTTTTTACAGCATTGTTGTTATTATATAAATTATTCTCCTGTTTCTTCTCACTTTACTCTGAATCAGTTCACATAAGTCTTTCCATACTTTTTTTTAATCATCACTTTCCTCACTTTTTGCAGCATAATAAGACTTTGTCACATTCATATACCACACTTTATTGACCCATTCCTCAATTGTTGGATAGTTTCCAGGGTCTTGCCACCCTTAAAAGAGCTGCTATAAATGTTTTTGTCCATAAAGGACCTTTTCCTCTCTCTTTGCCCTCTTTTGAGTATAGACCCATCATTGGTATAGCTAAGTCTAAGGAGATATATTGTTCAGTAACTTTTTATGTAATTCCAAATTGCTTTCCAGAACTGTTATAATCATCCTCAAGTCCACCCACCATGCATTACTCTGCCTGTTTTCTCAGAGCCCCTCTAACATTTCTCATTTTCCATTTTTTGTCATCTTTGTCACTGTCATGGTTGTAAAATGGAGCTGATTTGTTTTAATTTCCATTTCTGAAGTTATTAGAGATGTGGAACAATTTTTAATATGGTTATAGATAAACTACATTTTTCCTGTTAAGAACTGTCTGTTCATATCTGTAGACAATTATCAACTTGGTAATTGTGGGGTTTTTTGTTTTAATTTGAATCAGTTCCATATATACCTTAGAAATGAGACTTTTATCAGAGAATGTTGTTGCAAACCCCTCCCAGTTAATTGCTCCATTTTTAATATTAGCTTTATTAGATTTGTTTGTACAAAAACTTTTGTTTTAATTTAATCAAAATTATCTGTTTTGTCATCTGTGATCCTGTCTACCCCTTGTGTGGTCTTGAACTTTTCATCTCCTTCTTCGTTTCCTCTTTGCTTTTACATAGACTAAGCCATGGCTTAAGATGCCTTTTTTATTTTTTTACCTCTACTTGTTGTAAACCCTAGCTTCCTTTTCAAGGCTCACGCAGCTCTAGTGCCCTCTCTTACAAGAGACCTTTTCTGACCCCTCCCCAGTGGTCACTGCTGTATACAGTTATCCTTTCTACCTTGTGACTTTGAATATATCGAGGTTTAGATATATTGTGGGTAGACATAAGAAGTTACATGGGAATTTGGGGGGAGTTCTGCAGAAACCACAGATGACATGCTAAGGCCAGCTGATGACACAGAAAAAGTTTAGAAACTCAGAAATGCATAAAATATATGTATAGTAGTGTAAATACCCCATAAAAGAAAAATTCACACTTCTTCTCTGGTAAAAAGGGAGGGCCAAAAAATTTCAACCAATTTTCCAGATCCTGGGGATATCATGCCCCTAACTCCTGTGATGTGGAAGGGATAATCATACATAGTTTTTGTTTTGTTTTGTTTTGTTTTGCACAAATGTATCATTGATAGTGCTGTGTTACTCCCTCCCAAGAAAATGCAAACTTCTTGAGGGTAAGAACTGTTTGATTTATGTCTTTGTGTCTGTGGCTCATCATACAATGGCTGGTACTAGGAAGCCCTACTTGCCCAGGGCAGCCAAGTGACACTGCAGTGAACGGAGTGCTGGGCCTGGAGTCAGGAGGACCTGCGTTCAAATCTATCCTCAGATGCTTATAAGCTATGTGTCCCTGGGCAAGCCACTTCACCCTGTTTACCTCAGTATCCTCATCTGTAAAATGAGCTGGAGAAAGAAATGTCAAACCACTCCAGTGTCTTTGCCAAGCAAACCGCAAGTGGGATCACAAAGAGCTGGAAATAACACAACAACAATAAATATTTCTTACATTGCTTTAAACAGGGGCAATCTCCTAAAATTTTTCTCTGGAAGTAAAAAAAAATAATAGTTCATTGCCAAATGATAAAAAATTTATACTTAGAGTGAAAAAAATTTTCAATTTCATTGCACTTGAGCTCAAAAGAAAATTGTCAGGGGTGGAGCCAAGATGGCTGAGTGAAAGCAGTGACTTGCTTGAGCTCTCCCCCAAACCCCTCCAAATGCTCATAACAAATGGCTCCAAACAAATTCTGAAGCAGCAGAACCGACAAAAAGACAGAGTGTAACAAATTTCCAGCCCAAGACAACCTGGATGATTGATCAGAAAGGTGTATCGCACCTGGCTGGGCACGCAGGCCGCAGCAAACCTGGAGCAGGCCTCAGAGGACTGAATCACATGGCAGCTGTGGCAGTGTCCAGACTCCTCAATCTATGAACACCAAAGACAACTTAGAAGGTCAGTGGGAAAAGTCTGTTTCTGTCGGTGCTGAGAGAGGAAGGCAGGGTCTCAGCTCCATTCCCCAAGAGCCTGGCCCTGGTCGGGGGGGGGGGGGGCAGCTACTTCCCGAGCTTCTGGCCCACAGACTGAGGGGAATCCAGTGGCTGATCAGAGATGGACTGCAAGGATCTCTTTGCCAGTGCTGAGGCAGGAATATCTTGCTTTGCCCGTGTGTGGATCTGGGTCACAGTTCTGGGCGGCAGTGCTGGGGTAAGGAGGAGCTCTGGCATGGTGGAGCTTCTAGTGGCTGTGCAGAGGAACCCCTCCTCACACTTACAGGACAGAAAGGAGTACTTGTGGTCACAGGCCAGGAAAGGAGTAAACACCTCGCCCCTTATCATACCACCTTGCAAGAACTGAAAATTTACAGGTCCCTAAAAGTATCTCTGAAAACAGCTACACAAACCCCTGAAGCTTAGGACAGTACACTCTCCATATTGGAAGCAGACTCTTATCTTAACAAGGTGTTTAAAACTCAAGTAACTGGCTGGGATCGTGAGCAAGCAGCGCAAAAAGAGTCAGACTATATTATCTTACTTTGGTGAAAAAGAAGATCAAAATATACAACCAGAAGACAACAAAATCAAAGCTCCTACATCCAAAGCCTCCAAGAAAAATATGAATCAGTCCCAGGCCTTGGAAGAGCTCAAAAGGGATTTTGAGAAGCAAGTAAGGGAAGTAGAGGAAAAACTGGGAAGAGAAATGAGAGTGATGCAAGAAAATCATGAAAAACAAGTCAACAGCTTGCTAAGGAGACCCAAAAAAATACTGAAGAAAATAACACTTTAAAAAACAGCCTAACCCAAATGGCAAAAGAGGTCCAAAAAGCCAATGAGGAGAAAAATGCCCTAAAAAGAAAAATTGGCCAAATGGAAAAGGAAGTCCAAAAGATTACTGAAGAAAATGCTTCCTTAAAAATTAGGATAGAGCAATTGGAAGACAGTGACTTTATGAGAAATCAAGACACTGTAAAACAAATCCAAAAGAACGAAAAATTAGAAAACAATGTGAAATATCTCATTGGAAAAACAACTGACCTGGAAAATAGATCCAGGAGAGAGAATTTAAAAATTATTGGACTATCTGAAAGCCATGATCAAAAAAAGAGCCTAGACATCATCTTTCAAGAAATTATCAAGGAAAACTGCCCTGATATTTAGAACCAGAGGGCAAAATAGAAATTGAAAGAATCCACAGATCTCCTCCTGAAAGAGATCCCCAAAGGAAAACTCCTAGGAATATTGTAGCCAAATTCCAGAGTTCCCAGGTCAAGGAGAAAATATTACAAGCTGCCAGAAGGAAACAATTCAAGTACTGTGGAAACACAATCAGGATAACACAAGATTTAGCAGCTTCTACATTAAAGGACCGCAGGGCATGGAATATAATATTCTGGAGGGCAAAGGAGATAGGATTACAACCAAGAATCACCTACCCAGCAAAACTGAGTATAATCCTTCAGGGGAAAAAATGGTCATTCAGTGAAATAGAGGACTTTCAAGCATTCCTGATGAAAAGACCAGAGCTAAACAGAAAATTTGACTTTCAAATACAGGACTCCAGTGGAACATGAAGAGGTAAACAGGAAAGAGAAATCATAAGAGACTTATTAAGATTGAACTGTTTACATTCCTGCATGGAAAGATGATATTTGTAACTCATGAGAACTTTGTCAGTATTAGGGTAGTTGAAGGAAAAAAATTGTATGTATGTATATATAGATAGATAGAGGGCACAGGGTGAGTTGAAGATTAAGGGGTCATATCTGGAGAATAAAATTAAGGGATGAGAAGGATGATACTCGGAGAAGAAAGGGAGAGGTAGAATGGGGTAAATTATCTCACAAAAAAAAAACAGAAAAGTCTCTCACAGTGGAGGGGAAACAGGGGAAGGTGAGAGGGAATGAGGGAATCTTATTCTCATAGGATTTGGCTTAAGGAGAGAATAACATACACATTCAATTGGGTATGGAAATCTGTCTTACCCTACAGGAAAATAGGGGGAGAAGGGGACAAGAGAGCAGGGGGTGATATAGAGGAGGGCAGATTGGGAAAGAGGGTAATCAGAAGCAAATACTTCTGAGGAGGGACAGGGTCAAAAGAAAGAATAGAATAAATGGGAGGGCAGGATAGGATTAAGGGAAATAGAGTTAGTTTTTCACAACATGTCTACTAAGGAAGTGTTTTGCATAACTGCACATGTACAACCTATATTGAGTTGCTTGCCTTTTCAATGAGGGGGGGGGGGAGGAAGGGAGAAAATTTGGAACTCAAAGTTTTAAAAACACATTTTTAAAAAAAATGTTTTCACATGCAACTGGGAAATAAGAAATACAGGAAATGGGGTACAGAAGTCTATCCTGCTCTACAGGAAAATAGAAGGGGAAGGGGATAAGAGAAGGGAGGGGGAAGAGATAGAAGAGAAGGCAGACCAGAGGAGGGGGTATTCAGAATGCATCCCATCTTGGAGTGGGGGGGGTGAGAAATTTGGAACTCAAAAAGTTGTGGAAGTGAATATTGAAAACTAAAAATAAATAAATTTATATTAAAAAAGCAAAAAAAATGGTCATTTAATCTGATGTTTTCTATGCTGCATAGAACGCCAAAAATTATACATCAACTCTACATTTGTATATCTGAATTACGATTTTCCACTGGAATAAGCTTGTAAAAATGAGCTTGCAAGATATGTCAAAACTTAGGAGATGAAAGGCAGGCAGCCTGGTCCAATCTTTTGAGCACAGGAGGACCAAACATAATTGAAAAACAAATATGCTAGTGGATTTCATGTAGGCCCTTAATAAACATTTGTTAAGTGGAAAAGGGTTTTAGCAAATTATGTGCTGCTTTGATCATTGCACTCCTGATCTATATTACATAGTGAAGAAGGTCAATAAAATGTCACAGAATACTTTAATTAGAACGAGCCAGTAGCTAGAGTCCTTTGCATCTGGCTTAATAGTCAGTTTATAAAGGGGTGGGGCAGCTAAGTGATGCTGCAGTAGATGGAATGCTAGGCCTGGAGTCAGGAAGACCTGAGTTCAAATCCATCCTCAGACAACTTACTAGCTATGTGACCCTGGGCAAGTCACTTAACCCTGTTTGCCTCAGTTCCTCATTTGTAAAATGAGCTGGAGAAGAAAATGGCCAACCACTCCAGTATCTTTGCCAAGAAAACTCCTAGTGGGGTCAGGAAGAGTCAGACACAACTAAAAATGAGTGAAAAACAACAACAAATTTGTTAACTGCTGACCATGGACCAGATATGTGCTAAGCACTGGTAATACAAATAAAAGCCGAAAGAACCTCAGCGCCTTGCCCTCAAGGAGCTCACATTCTAATGAAGACCACATGTAAAGAACTAGGTATATGCAAGACACCTAACAGAGTACATGGAAGGTAAACTGAGAGAGGAAGCAAGTAGCAACTGGGGGACCGGGAATGACTTCCTGCATAAGACAGGATTTGAGTTGAGCTTTAAAGAAGGTTTAAGGTAGAAAGAAGCTTGTTAGTTGTTTTAAGCAATATTGTTTTAAGAACAGCTTTGATCAACTAAGTCATTTTGACTATTATAAATGCCCAAATTGACTGCAAAAGACATATGAAGGCAGAGGGTATCTGCATCCAGGGAAAGAACTGATGAAGGATTTGACATATATGTGTGTGTGTGTGTGTGTGTGTGTGTCTGTGAGTGTACCTCACAAGAGGAAGAGAATGACGGAGAAGAGCTAAGCAGCTGGTGGAAGGTAAGTGATGACAGCCAGAGCCCAAGACTTCAGAAGCTGATCTTCTTCTTCAAGACTGAAGACCAGGGCAACCACTAGGGTGACAACTTTAATCTTACAGAGGGTGGACTTCATTCTCCAGTGTTTGTATGATGCTAAGGATGTTTCTGGGTGTCTTTGGGTCTCTCTATCTCTGTCTCTGGGTCAGTGCAGACAGTAATCGAAGCACAGGTTCCCTCCTGGGATGTTTTTTTTTTCTCCACATTCTCCTATGATACCTCCAAAAGCATCCCCCCAAGGTTCTGGTGTCTCAGCAGTTCAGAGGGTATACATTTGTTACCCTTCACTGTCATTGAAGTTGTATATCAAGTTAATAACCATGAAGTTGTATCAATTGGCTAGCTTACTTCATAACTTGAATGAACAACCAGCCTTCTGTTTGGTCTTTCTGCCTCAAGTCAATCCCCACTCCTGTCCATCTTCCACTCAGCTATCAACTTAATCTTCCTAAAATATGTCTGGCCATAAAACATCCCCCTGCCCCAATAAAATAAAATTCAATAAAATCTAGTGGATCCCTATTACCCCCAGGATCAAATAGAAAACACTCTAGCTTTTAAGGGCCTTTTGAAGAGCTACCTGCCTTCCTTTCTATTCTTCTTTCCCCTTCTTCTCTTCCATTCACTCTGAGCTCCTTACTGTTTCTCACACAAGATGCTCCATCCCCTAATTCTGGCCATTCTCCTTGGTTGTCCCTCCTGCCTGCAATTCTCTCAGCTACATCTCCTGGCTTCCCTGGCTTCATTCAGGTCCCAACTAAAGTCTCACTTTCTACAAGAAGAATTTCCTGACCTCTTAAGGCTAGAGCCTTCCCTCAGAGATGATTTCTAACACATATATGTGATAGATATATATATATATATATATATATATATATATATATATATAGATATATAGATATATACATAGAGAGAGAGAGATCATATATATCTATATATAGATGTATGTATATATAGAGACAGAGAAAGATACATGTATGTGTGCACACACTCATACATATACAATGTGTGCATGTAGATGTGTGTATACACACAGTATACACATAGTTTGCTTGTGTGCATTTGCTTACAGATTGTCTTCCCCATTTGATTGAGCTCTTTGAGATCAGAGAGTGTTTTTGTTGCATTTCTTTGTTTATCTCCCATACTTAGCACAGAGTCCGGCACATAGTAAGAGTAGAATAAATGCTTTATTCGACTTGTTGACTTGACTAATTGTGAATAGATATTGATTAGGGCAACTTTATGTAGGACATATCTGAACTTGGACTCATTAAAACTGCTTTTACCACAGAGCTCCAGCCATCCGATGGGGATCTTTCTTACTCTCTACTGATATCCCAAGGATCTCAGTGGAGTACCCAGTCACATATGTTACTGCTGATCTTTCTCATTTATACACTTTTTCAATAATATCCTTTACTCTTTTGGGGGGTGGGGGAAGCAATCGAGACTAAGTGACCTGCCCAAGTCACACAGCTAACAAGTGTCTGAGGTCACATTTGAACTCAGGTCCTCCTGTCTCCAAGGCTGGTACTCTATCCACTGCACTGCCTAGCTGCCCCTGATAACATCCTTTTCATCCCTTCTTAGTGATTACTTAACTGTAATGCAATGCAAACTGTTCACAATGAACATGAACTTTTCTACTGCCCTTTGTCTCATTTTAAAGCAACAATGTGGTATGGCATAAAGAATAAAGCACTGGATATGAAGTCAGGAAGAACCGAGTTCAAATCCTGTGTCAAAGAATTTAACTACGTGACCCTGGGCAAGTCACCTAACATCTCTCAACTGCAGTTTCTTCTTCTATACAATGATGATAATGACATAAACAGAATCAAATGACACTTTAAAAAGTGATTTGCAAATCTTAAAGCTCTCTATAAATATGCTACTTTTTCCACTTTAATTCCTGGGAGATTACAATGGCGTTCCTTGACGCGTGGTCACACAATGTCACTTAAAGAGGGAGACAGACAGGCATCACAAAGGATGGCAGATATGTCTGCTTTGGAGTTGGAGAGAGTGTCTTGATCCACGAAATCCTGTCTCTGTTTTACAACTGGAGAAAAAAATCCTTTCAAAATTGGAGAAGGCAGGAAATCTAAAACTCCAATGCTGATGCCACCAACTAACAGCTCAAATGATCCACTCCATGTTCTCATACGTTCAGAGGGTGTTGCTTATCAAAGACTGCACAGCTTCCTTGATTGCTACACGGCACACAGTAAAACTCCACTTGCCAATGTCATCTTTTCAAAGTGTATGCATAGGCAATCCTCATTAGGCTGTGCTCAACACTTTGCATTATACCACATTGTGCTTTCTGCCTGGGCTGATTAAGGATGACTGGCATTCACCACTCAGCCCCCAAATTGCTGCAATTATTGAAAATCATTATGATTTCCACACAAGTGTAGTGGACTTTTTCATCTTCTTCCCCCATCCCATCTCCTCACCTTAGACCACTGTAGGCACGTCCCTCAGAGGAGAAAAGGGATATAATTTGCTTTCTCTGTCCTAAAATGAAAGCAGCCATATTTAGTTCCTGGTGACGTGAAAGGAATGTCATTTGCTCATTATATCATGACTTCAGATGCCATCAGGAGATATGCATTCACCAAACATTTTCCTTTTCCTCTTTTTCTATTTCAAATTAAACATTTCAGCTTTTGGGCAAACAACTGCTAATTTTGAAAATCTGACATTAAAAGAAGAAATAAAGTGATTTATCTGTCAATCTCCTTTTGTGAAAAGGACAAACCTTTACTCACATTTCTAAAAGGGTTTTTGTTTGTTTTAGATGAAGGAAAGGTTATACTTAGATCATGAGACTGTGGAAGTAAGAGGATGCTAAGGGAGTGATTGGCCCTGTCACATCTGTCCAGGACTTTCTAAGGAATAATTCTTTTTATCAGGGCATCCTAACAAATATTCTTTGGAAATCAGTTGGCATGTAGAGTCATAATTAAAAAGATGATATTCGCAACATACTAAGCTTTGTTAATAAAGATTTGCATGTTATTATTTCATATGACATACCAAATGTGTAGCAGCAAACACGTAAGTTATTCCTTTCAGAAGTCTCCTTTTATCTCACAGGACAGTGAGGCTTGTGGTCCTTGCTAGCCAGTGTGGTGCTCTCATTGGAAGAAGAGGATGCAACGTCAAGCAAAGACCATAGAAGGGCCGGGGAGATGCTACCAAACTCAACTGAGCATGCCGTCACTACAGCTGCCATCCTACAATCTATCATTGAATATGTCAAACAGATCTGCACGGTTATTTTGGAGACTACCTTGTACCAACTGGTTCAGTTCTCCAGTCATCCTTGCAGGTGGTCGGGCTATACCATTCAAGGACAGTACACCATTTCACAGACAGGTTGACCAAGCTATACCAGTTGGCAATGCAACAGTCTCATTTTCCCATGATGCATGGCACCACTAGATTCAGTGCGGGTTTGGATACATCTGCTCTGACTACTTCTCATGAACTAACCATTCCAAATGACTTAAATAGCTACATAATTGGGCATCAAGGCACCAAAATCAATGAGACTCATGAGATAGCTGGAGTTCAGATCAGAATTGTCAATCTAGTGGGAGGATGTACCAATGGGCAGGTTACCAGCACTGGATGTGAGGCCAGCATTAGCCTCGTCTATTATCTAATCAATGTCAGTTTGGAAAGTGCTAATTTCTCCTCTTAGGCAACCTTCATCATTATCTCTGATCACCTCAGCATCAGGCTCTATCGATTAATTCTCTACCCCTTCTTCTTCCTCCTCTTCCAATACCACTCCCTCACTCACCACAGTTAGGACCTCTGATGCACCTGCTAGCCTCTCTAACCCTCTTTCCACCACCCCTTATGTCTCCATTCTGCTTGGCATGAAACTCATCTTTCTCCTTGCTCTAAATGCTATGTCTGCTGCTAAGAGTAGGGCTTTGGCTACCACCACCTAAACTGTGCCATGTGTAACCAACAAATAAAGTTGAGAAACCAAATTTCTCTCTAATGATTACAGATGTCTGGATTTTGTGTGTGTGTGTGTGTGTGTGTGCGTGTGTGTTAACATTGATGAGGCCCAAATAACTATGAGTTTTCAACCTTCTTTGGTGCTTTTGTGGGGAAGGAGGAGAGGAAAGATCCTTGCTGAGGTCAAGGATGGTGGAGCTGAGTATTTGCCTGTTTCGGAGTCTGTGATTTGTTAAATTCCTTATCTAGAGGTATAGCTGCTGCTGCTTCCCCCTTCTCTCTCCCACTCTTCCCCTTTCCACCCTCCCCACTTTTTATGGCTTTTTTTGCCTTCCAAAACGGCATTAGGCTCTGTGTTTAGTGAATAAAGATCATTCTATTTAAAAAATAAAAGGAAGCCAATGGACACCTTGGGCAGGAGACTGGGATGTGCTTTTGATGGTACCTTGTCTCATAACATATAAACTGATTTTATAGTTATAACCATCTTCCCCTAAATTATGGTAAATAAAGATATTAGGCAGAACAACAGGGTGTCTGAGCTACACTTTTCAGTTCTATCATTTCTTTAGCTTATACAACATTGAGTAGAAGAGGCAAAACAGGAGGTCTCTGACAGTTCTTTTCTACCATTGAGAAGTTGGCTTACATGGTCCCTGGGATCTCTCCCAGGTCTAAAATTCTGTGATGCAATGAACATGCAGAAAGGAAGATAATGTAGGTGCTGATCTATTAATCACATGAGAATGTTTATTTTCAAGCTGGTATAGCCTTTAATGCCGGGTGTCCCAAAAGTCTTAGTGGAGTTTAAAGCTATTTTTATATATTATTTTGTGTAAGACTTCATTATATTCTCTTGATATTTGTTATTTTTATAACACACACACACACACACACACACACATATATGTATGTATAATTATGACTATTAAGCTATTATACCTTAAAACTATGCTAAGACTTTTGCTATAGACTGTCCATTGCTATTTTCTCAATGTAAATATTAGGCCTCTCAGAGTTCAGAGGATCACAAATCGAGAGCTGGAAGAGACATTAGAAGTGTAGTCCAACCAACTGTTTTGCAGGGGAGAAAACAGAGGCTGAGAGAAGGTCAATGAATTGCATAATAGAAATAGGATCTTGATCGTGATATTCCTGCCTCCAGATCCAGCATTCTACCCATTACACCATACTGCCTCTCAACCTTTTGTAGGGCATTAATTTCATTTGAAGGAGCTGCCAAAAACAATATAAACAAAAAACAAATTGCAATGACCACGTTTAGTGACCTATTTGGCAAAATTCAGCATTTTTGGCTCCAAGAGTCTGCAACACCCCAGTGGTCTTTGGGCCATGGAGCCCAATCAGCCATATGCTGGTCCCAGACATCATTCATTTCCCCTCTTCCTAGTTGACAGGGGTTTGTTCCTCAGTGAATTTGAAGAAAGCCTGAGGACTATGTGGGCCCTCAGTGCCAAGACACATTTGCATTTCTGAGAAACATCTGGACACCAAAGCCAGTGTGGGGTTTTTTTCAAGAAAAAAGGGAGTTGGGGGTTGGAGTTGGGAGGATGGAAGGCAGAGTGTGAGATGGGGGGCATCATTGTCACTTTTAGCACACAATAAAAAAACTTGGAGTTCATCTATGGCTGTGGCATAGCCAATCTGTCCAATGTAACACACAAAACAAAATTGTAAATGAGTTTGCACAAAGGGCTGAGTGGGAGTGAAATCTTACTTAGAAGATAGGATTCTTAAATACGTTGCCTTTCTAAACTTTAAAAATCACAGCTGGGGCACAGCAGCTATCCTCTGTAGTATATCAGACTCTCTAGGGTACCTTAGCACAGGCTGATTGGATGTATTGTGTAAGCGTGAATAATTCCTGATTGTACATAGTTGCTATAGAATGGCTTTTTGGCTACCATTGGCTTTCTTTACATACCCTGAAAGGGATTCACAAATCAGAGAGCATTCTTTATCATATGGCGTTCTTTAGAATTAACTAATTAATATGCATAGTCCCTGCCTTCTCATAATTTTCCTTTTTTGTGTGGTAATCAGGGAAGGCAACTTGGGAGATGAAATAAGACTGGTTTGACTCTAGCTGTAGTATTAGGTGCTGTCCCAGTTGGTAACTGGATGGATTTCAGCCCCTGTTAATAAGCCTCTACCTGGAGAGTATGTAGTCCTGGCTTTTCCTAATAATTGTGCCACTGTCACCTCTGGTTCCAAAAAGCTATAGCGTGCTCAACAGCCACACCCCAGTAAACCATCTCAGCAGATGGACTGAACCAGGTTGAGGATAATCAACAGGCCACAAACACATCAAGTGAGGTAGGGGGATGTCTACCCCAACACGTGAAGACTTCCCCCTGCAGAATGGGTAGAGGAGAACAATTTGTTCCAATGGCCATGAAGGTGGCTGAAGCAGGTGCTGTGGAGCACTTAGAGCTTGGTCAGACATTGAAGAGGCTAAGGTCATCCATTGCATTCCAGGCCATTGCTGGTGGTCCTAACCTTTGTCCTGACACTTGACTTTGATGACTCTGGAAGAGAAAGTGAGCCTGATGATTTTGCCCAATCTGCCTCACTTACATCCAGTTCACAAATGGGTCAAGACATCATCCCATAATGTCATTGGTCCTCTTGGAAAATGAAGAAGAAGCAACAACAAAGCATCATTGAGTTAGAGTGGGAAAGCAACTTCAAAGCCATCTGGTCCAACCCCCTCATTTCCACATAAGGATGCAACTTTTTTGGGGGGGAGGGGGGAGGGTTGAGGTTGTCAAAGTCACACAGCCAGTAAACGTATGAGGCTGGATTTGAACTCAGGTCCTCCTGACTCCAGGGCCAGTGCTCTATCCACTGTGCCACCTAGCTGCCCCAAGGACACAGCTTTTGTAAGTGTCAGAGCTTGGATTCAAACCCAAGTTTTCCTGACTCCAATTCACAGAATCCCATATTTGGAGGTAGAAGGGATGTTAAAACCATCAAGTCCAAGCCTTTCTTTAGACAAGCCCAGCCCTTTTCCCACTGGACCCTGCATAAGGTCTATCTTCGAGGAGTCAATATCCCAGTGGAGGTGGGAAGAGGAAGAGGGTATGGCCCATAAAACTGACAAGAATAAGATGAGAAGAAAAACAGGACATGGTCCCAGAGGGATTCAAGGAGACATGGTTCTCAGGGTATTTCTTTGCTGATGCTTCTGTAAGCATGTTGAGAAACTTGTAGCTTTGTTGCATCAATAAAAAGTTAAGGTTATTTTATGTCATCCATAGAACACATGGACCAGCCATGGAGGGACCCCAAGAGAGTCTGCATTAGGCCATTAGATCCCACAAGTCTTTATGTGGATTGAAATTTATACTTGATTCAGAGGCACCTTTAAGGTCTGTTCTAGCTCTGACATCTTTTAGCTGCCCCTAATTCTATCTGGAGCCCTTGACCTGGAATCATGAAGACCTCAGTCCAAGTCCAAACTCAGACATTCTTACCTTTGTGACCCTGGGAAAGTCATCAAACCTCTGACTGCCTGAATTTCCTCAACTGTAAAGGACAGAGCCCTGGACTGGCAGCCAGGAAGTTCTGCATTCAAATCCGGCCTCACCCTTTCCTGACTATGGGACCCTGGGCAAGCCCCTGTGGCTTTCTCAGCATTAATTTCCGCATCTATAAAATGAAATGGTCAGAGGCTGGGGGGTTGGAGGGAAGGGGAACCTGAGGCCCTCTAGGTCCTCAAGGGCAGCCCTTTGATAGAATCCAAACTTCACAGAACAAATCCCCTTAATAAAAGGATTTGTTCTGTAAAACTTGGACTCAGTCAAAAGGCCACAACCAAGGACCTAGAAGGCCACATGTGGCCTCAAGGTTGCAGGTTCCCCACAACTGAGTCATACTCTATGGCCTTTGAGGTCCTTTCTACATCTAAATTTATGATGTCATTATCCACTTATTATTCGTTCATTTCTAAGACATTATCCAGTGTGCATGTGTGTGTGTGTGTGCATGCATCTGTGTGTTTGTCTCTGTGTATGTGTACATGCATGCGTGCATGTGTGTGTTTGTGTGTGTGTGATGCCATGTTTGAACTCAGGCCTTCCTGACTCCAGGCCCAGCATCCAGTGAGCCACCCAGCTACCTCTGTTTACTCTCCTATAAAATAAGAGGATTGACTACATGAATTTTAAAATCTCTTCTGGCTCTGATATCTTTTAGCTGTCCTAATTCTACCTGGAGCCCTTGACCTGGAGTCATGAAGACCTCAGTCCAAGTACAAGCTCAGACATTCTTATACCTGTGTGACCCTGGGAAAGTCATCAAACTTCTGATTGCCTGAACTTCGTCAACTGTAAAATGGAGGAAATAACAACACCTACCTCACAGGGTGGTTGTGAAGATAAAATGAGATAATATTTTGAAGTGCTTAGCATAGTGCCTGGCACACAGTAGGTACACACAAATGTTTATTCTCTTTCCTCGCCCCCACCCCCAACATGAACCCTCCACATTCTAGAAGCCTCTTTTTTGATAGAATAACCATTGTACCTTCTCCCGTTATACACACATCTACTCAGCCAATCGGTTAATAAACATTTAAGTGCCTACCACGTGCCATGTGCTAAGTGCTAGAGAGATCATGAAAGGCAAAAGACAGTCTCTGCTCTCAAGGGGTTTACTGTCTGATGGGGAAAACATGTCAAGGATTATGGACACACAAGATACACGGAGAATACATAGGAGAGCAAAGGCACTAATGATAATGGGATTAGGAAAGGGCTTCACTAGAAGATGGGGTTTTAGCTGGGCCTTGAAGGAAGCCAGGAGGCAGAAATAGAGGGAGCGAATTCCAGGCGTGGGGGACAGCTAGTGAAAATGGCCAGGGTCTGGAGATGGTTCATCCTTCCAAGGGCACAGCAAGGAGGCCAGCAGAGTACATGGCGGGAGGGTGAGGGAGGGTGTAAAAAGACTGGAAAGGTGTGGGGAGGGAGGAGGCAGGTTATGAAGAGCTTTAAAAGCCAAGAAGAGGATTTTATATGTAATCTTGGAGGCGATAAGGAGCCATTCCAGTTTGTTGAATAGAGAGGTGATAGGTTCAGATCTATATTGTAAGAAGATAACTTTGGCAGCTGAGTAGAAGACAGAGTAGGAAGAGACACACGGCAAGGAGACCAACCAGCAGGCTGTTGTAATGGTCTAGGAACAAGGTGATAAAGGCCTGCACCAGGTGGCGGCAGAGTCAGAGGACAGAAAGAGGTATGTGCAAGAGATGTTAGGAAGGTGAAATGAATGGACCTTGGCAGCAGATTGGATATGGGGACTAGGGGAGCCGAGAGATGGTGAAAGGTCAAGAAATGAAATCTAGATCGCAAGCCCGGATGGTTGGGAGGATAGTGGTACCCTCAAAGTAATAGGAAAGTTAGGAGGAGGGGCATATTTGAGGGAAAGAAAGGAGTTTATGGATATTTGGGCGTATGGAGTTTAAGATATCTATAAGATGTAGGTTAAGCAATAGGAGAGCAAGGAAGTGGATAGAAAGAAGTAAAGTAGAGGAGTCAGGAGGGATAGGAAATAAGAGATATGTACAAACATAAAAACAAAGATTAGGAGTAGTTTCTGTTAGGGAAAGTATATGGTTATGTATGTATGTACGTGTATATGTGTATACATGTATGGATATATTTAAATCTCTATATAACTATAACCACACTGAACCGTAGCCTGCGGGGAGGGGAGAAGGGGGAAAGAAGCAGGACAAAGAGCAAAGTAAAAAGTATACAGCAGAGAACAAGAGAAAACCTACAAGGAAGCAAAGATGTACAGCTCTAAACACAACATATAGTTTTTAATATATAGGCTTTCTTGAAATGGAAATTCATTGCTCTGTATTTTGAATTCTCTCATATTCTGCTGTGCCCATGATACATTTTTTCTTTGCTTATTTTATATTTGTTTTAATATATAAGTTTATAATATGTTTCTTTTTCTTTTCTCATTATGCATTTAGTTTTAACAAAAAATAATTTTAAAGATAACTGTAAGATATCTGGTTTAAGATGTTCAGTAGAGAAGTGTGCAGCAGAGAGATTAGGGCTGGATTAGTGGATCTGAGAATCATTAACATAGAGATGATAATTGAATCCATGAGAGGTGATGAGATCATCCAGTGAAATAATGTAGGAGAAGAGAAGAGGGCATGTACAGAGCCCAATGGGACACTCACAGTTAATATATGCAACCTGGGTGAAGATGCATTAGAGGAGACTGAGAAGGAGCAATCAGAAGGCTTGGAGGAGAATCAGGAGAAGAGATTATCAAGGAGAAGAGGATGACCAGCAATGTCAGAGGTGGTAGAGAGGCCAAGGATGAGGACTGAGAAAAGGCCATTGGATTTGGCAACTGTGCCATAGAAGCTTGGTAAAGTTCCCCACTTATTTCAAGGAGCGTCTTCCTCTTCCTGATGTCTTCTTTATCTTCTCTGGCCAGTACTTCTTACTTCTCTCTGCCTCCTATTCTATCGCCCAGCATTTTTCATATATGTTAACTATGCTTAGTGTGTGTATGTCTATGTATACATACATATATGTGTGTGTATTATACATATATAGAAAGAGAGCTTAGTATATATATATATATATATGTATATATATATAATTATTAATATATATTATATTACATAAATGGCTTTTACCAGCTGCTTCTTGCAATCTATTCAATTGTTCATCTACCTTACCATTTCATCCTGTATTAGAAGACCTTTCTTTCATCTATCTCTGTCTCTGTTTCTGTCTCTTTGCCTCTTTCTCTTTTTTGTTCTCTCTGCCTGTATCTGTCTCCATCTCTCTCTCTCATTCTCATTCTTTTCTTTACTCACTCACTCTTTTTCTTCTTCTTTCTATTTCTCTCTCTCTGTCTGTCTCTCTGTTTCTCTCTCTCTCTGTCTCTCTCTCTCATCATTCCTATCACACTCTCACCCCATCAAAACACTTTAAATAAAATTTAGACAGACAAGAACTGTACCATATCTCATACTTGGCATCCTATCCTAGCCTTCCTTGGTGCCTTTCCCTAAGACAATGCTGCTGAATGCACTGATGTGTTCAAAATACTAAATTATAATAGGATCTGATTAGATTTTCTGCTGGAGGCTTTTGGAAATTATTTGGGCTATGATATGGGAGAGGAAAGGAGGCTTAGCTAATTTACCCAAGGGGAACATTATATATTGGACAAGTAGAAAACATGTAAAGGGAATGTCAGTTGATCAGGACACCATTGGTCAATTGATTTTTCCCCAGACCAACTGATGAAAACATAAAGTATGTAGGGGCAGCTAGGTGGCACAGTGGATAGAATGCTAGTTCTTATCTTCCTAAGTACAAATCCATCTCAGACACCTACTAGCTGTATGACCCTGGGTAAGTCATTTAACCCTTTTTGCCTCAATTTCCTCATCTATAAAATGAGCTGGAGAAGAAAATGGCAAACCACTCCAGTATCTTTGCCAAGAAAACCCCAAAGGGAGTCACAAGGGGTCAGACATGACTGAAATGATGGAACAACAACAAAAAGGTGTAGGCAACAGAAATGATGAAGTGTTAAAGATGCTAAATGAAGTACAAAGATATATCTACTCTCCTCCCCCCCCTTTTTGAGATGTGATAGAAGTTCAAAGAACTGGTGGTGTACCTGGTGGCTCTTTAAAAAGCAAGACACATTCTTATGGAGTCAGTTGAAGCAGGAGACAACTGTAAGAAGTGTGACATCAGGCATCTGAGACAAGAGTCAACCATGGATGAAGCTATGGAAGAAGAATGGAAGAGCTTCTACTTTGTGAGATTGAAAAGGGAATTTCTCCTCTTTACCCCCACATTGACCATAGCATCTATTATACTTGTATTTAGCATTTACAGAGTACTTTAAGGTTTGCAAAATACTTTACAAATGTTATCTCGTTTTATTCTCACAACTACCCAAAAAGCTAAGTGCTGTTATTACTCTTCATTTTTACAGATGAGAAAACTGAGGCAGAGATTAAGAGACTTGCCAATGATTACATAGCTAGTAAAAGTTCAAGACAGGATTTGAACGCAGGTCTTCCTGCCTCCAGATCCAAAGCTCTAAGCACTGTTCTAGGTAGCTACCTCTATCCATCTGGGAGTGGAGCTACTTGCCCAGTAGGAGATATTGCACCAAGCAAAGTGAAAGACCATAGTGTTTAGTAGAGTAACAGATCTGCAAACATGTTGTGTACAAGGTGAGCAGCTTGAGAACACTATCAGAAGAGAAATGACATTGGAGCACTGGAGGAGTGAGTTGCCTAGGCCAAATGTGTTTCCTAAATGTGTGTCTCTCTTTCTCGTTCTCTAAGTGTCTGTCTGCATGTTCCCACTCTTCCCATAAACACTGTATGATTTTGTGAGGGGACTGTACCCCAGATCTATAGAGTAAATACTTAGTAATTTGCTACAGAGTAAATACTTGGTAGCTACTGAATTTATGGTGCATTCTCAGTAAATATCTTTTATTTGAGCTGATTTTGTCTACTATCACACTATTAAAAATAAGGGCACCAGTTGGGGGTTATGAATTATAATTTTAGAATGTGAACCCAAAGAGTACTTTGAACCTAAAGGAAGCTGCCCTATTGGAGACCCAATTTATGAGTGTAAATTGAGGATAGGCAATAGTATATAAGGGCAGCTATATGACTCAATGGATAGAGCATTGGGCCTGGAGTCAGGAAGACCTGAGTTCAAATCCAGCCTCAGACACTTCACAGCTTTGTAATTCTGAGAAAGTCACTTAACCTCTGTTTTCCTTAATCCGCTGGAGAAGGAAATGGGAAATCACTCCAATATCTGCCAAGAAAACCCCATGGACAGTAGAGTCCACAGAGACACAAAGAGCTGGGTGTGGATGAATGACTGGACAATGACAATGACAACAACAGCCTAGAGTTAAGAGTATTTGGTTTCGTTGGTCAGTAAGTGGATGAGCATTAAGGCTTATTATGTTCCATGCTCTACGCTAAGCACTAGGAGCGCACAAAAACCTAAGAATAGTCCCTGCCCCTAAGAAGCTCGTGTTCTGATGGGGGAGAGAAAATGTAAGCGACATACAGGATATATATAGAGTAGATGGAAGGTAGCTAGCAGCAGCTGGGGGAATCAGGCTAGGACTCCCAAAGGAGGGAGGATTTGAACTGAGTGGCAAAGCTAGAGCAACTGAGGCAGAGGTGAGGAGGGAGAGCACTTCAGGCCAGGACCACAGACTATTCATGAAGACAACAGATAGAGTGTCTTAGGCAAGCAATATTAAGCCAATGCAACTAGATCCCGGAGTTCAGGGATTTATAAGAAAGGTAAAAAGGGGCCGATTTTTAAAGGCCCATCAGAAGATCTTACATTTGATCCTGAAGGTAATAGGAAGCCCGAGAAGCTTATCGTGTGCGGGGGTGGGGTTAACATGATCAGAATGATGCTTTAGAAAATTCATCTTGGCAACTGCATGGAGAAGTAGGGAGAGATTTGAAGATGAGAGACCAAAGCAAAGGATATTTCCATGTGTCCCAGTGAGAAGTGAGAAGAATCTGAATTCGGGTGGTAGCTAGGTGAGTGGAAAGAAAGGAACGCTTAGGAGAGATGTTGGGATGGTATAAAAAACAAGATCTGGCAACAGATTTGGATAGGTTCATAGGAGTTAGAGCTGCAGCAAACCTTAAAAGTTACCTACTCCAATGCCCATATTTTACAAAGAAGGAAACTGAGATCCAGGAAGATTAAGTGGTTTCCTAAAGGTTGCCAAGGAGGTAAATAAATGAACTCAAATCTTGGTGCTCTGACTCCAAATTCCCACCCTGCCTCCTCATTTTGTTTATTATTCTTTAGTGAGAGCACAAAAGAATGTGACAAGACCAAAAAAATCGGAGGGGGGGGCAGTCAGCTTCACTAGTCCTGTCATTCTTTTATTTATTCAACAAATATTTGTGGAACTCCTTCAGTCTATTACACTATCCTGGAAAAACAAAAGACTCCAGTCACCATCCAGGATTGCCAGCTGACTGTGGCTAGGACAAAGTCATTCTGTGTTCCTTCCTCATACCTAGGTCACTGAGATATTGGGGAAAACCACCACCCCATCGGGCTTGGGAGAGTCTACACAGACTTGTACATTGAACAATAAATGTCAGTAGGAGACAGAATGGGACCATTATTTCTAAAATAACTCACATTCCTATGGTTCCTTAAGGTTTAATTTTTTTTCCTCACAACAACTTGGTGAATTAGGCACAGTAAATATTATTATCCCCACTTTATAGAAGGCAAAATTGACTCAAAAAGACTGGAATTTAGTGTTCACACAGCTAGACAGCGTCTGGGGCAGGATTCAAATCCAGGTCTTCTGTTTCCATGTGTAATGCTCTATTGTCCATTGCATAGCACCATGGTTCAGTTCCCCTATTGTTGTTAGGTCAGTTTCAGTCACATCTGACTCTCCACGTCCCCATTTTGGGAGTTTTCTTGGCAAAGATACTGGAGTAGTCTGCCACTTCCTTCTCCAGCTACTAGCTGAATAACCCTAGGCAAAGCACTTAACTGTTTTCTGCCTCAGTTTCCTCATGTGTAAAATGGGGGTAACAATGGTACCTATCTCACAAGATTGCTGTGAGGATTACATGAGTTCACATATGTAAAACACTTTGTGAATCTTAATAGTTATTATTATCATTATCATTCAGTTCAATGGACCCTTTTGGTATGCAGGTTTTGGGCGTTTGGTTTTTTTTGGTTTTGGTTTTTTGGGGTTTTTTGGCAAGGCAACTGGGGTTAAGTGACTTGCCCAGGGTCACATAGCTAGTAAGAATCAAGTGTTTGGTCTGAGACTAGATTTTAATTCAGATCCTCCTGATTCCAAGGCTGGTGCTCTATCCACTGTGCCACCTAGCTGCCCCCAACAGACTCTTTCGGCATTCTGGTAAATTCTATGGGCCCTTTATTAGAAACATTTTTAAATACATAAAGTAAAATAGATAGGATTGCAAAGGAAATTAATTACATTGAAATGCAGATATCAAAATAGTAAAAAGATAAAAACAAGTTCTTGGACCCAAGTTAAGAAGCCCTAGTATAGCCCAAGAAAAAAATATAAGAGATTGTTCTAAGTGCTAGGGATACAAAGACAGAACCTCTCCAGTAGCTTAGGTTCTCTTGGGATGTAGAGTACTACATATAAGATCAGCTGAGGAGGGCAGGATCTCAAAGAATGAGGGCATCAGGAAAGCCTTCGGGTGGCCTTTTGGGGTCTAGAACAACCCTGAAGGAAGGTGAGGCTGCGGAGGAGCAGAAGGGAAAAGGAAACATGTGAGTGAGTGTAACGGACAATCTGGGCGGAGTTGAAGAGGCAAAAGGTGGAATGCCAAGTTAGGGGAGCAGCCATCAAGCCATTTTGACAAAACTGCTACATACGTGATAGGGATTTGAAATCCAAAATCTAGGCCAGATGTTAAAGGGCATTACTTAGCAAACTGAGATGTTCATATTTTATTCCCGAGGTAATAAAAAGGGGACTCTTGGGCAGGGAGTAACATGGTCAGACACGCCTGTGGACTGGCTGATTAACATATGCATGCTGACAGACTGACAGCTGAACCATGACTCATTGATGGAGGCATGTTCCCCAACGGTAAAGGCTGCAATGAGCAGCTCTATCTCATCTTGTGTGAACCCCCTGTGTCCTTCTAAAAACCCTCCACCCTATCCACTGAGGACTGTCCTCCACTCTCGACACTATGGATTCCACTGGAGTAGATGAACTGGTTACCTCCTTTTCCCATTATTCATCCCTCTCTCTCTCTCTCTCTTTTTTATATTAAATTACATTTTATTTTCAGAGCTATACTGTCTCCCTCCTAACTCCCCCTCTTACCAATGGAGAAAGCAAGAAAAACAAAACCCCTGTTACAAACACACACACACCACACACACAGAGCCAAGCAAAACAAATTCCTACATTGGCCTTGCCCCTTCCCCCGCAAAACAGTATCAATCTGTACTCTCTCTCTCTCTTTTTTTTTTTTGGGTGAGGCAATCAGGGCTAAGTGACTTGCCCAGGGTCACACAGCTAGTTGAAGTTGATGTGAACTTGGGTCCTCCTGATTCCAAGGCCAGAGCTCTATCTACTTCACCACCTAGCTGCCCCCTTGATCATTTCTTAAAGCACAATACTGTTAAAACCTTCCACATCACAGGAATTAGGAGTGTAGTGCCCCTGTATTCTGGAAAATCCGCATAAAACTTCTGGACCCTCTGTACCAGAGAAGGAGTCTGAATTATTGTGGTATTAAAAGATAAAATATGTTAATATTACACAATACTATACATATATTTTATGCATTTCTGAGTTTCTAAACTTTTTCTACATCATCCACTAGCCTTTGCATATCATTTGTGGCTTCTGCAAAACTCAAAGATTCCCATTTAATTTCTTATGATGACCCACGACATATTAAAACTGTGATGGGGAAAGTTGTCATATGGAAGAGATAACTGTAGTATTCTATCACATTCATAGGCCATAAATTGTTCAGCCATTAGTCAGCTGAGGGGCATTCCCTCAGTTTCCATTTCTTTGCCACCATAAGAAAGAGTGGCTATAAATATTTTTTGTTCTTTGGGTCCTTTTCCTTTTTCTTTGACCTCTCCAGGGGATGAGCCTAGTAGTGGTGTTGCCAAGCCAAAGGGTAGGCACAGTTTAGTTGTCAGACCATAGTTCCCAAGATCTTTCCAGAATGGCTAGACCAGCTCACAGCTCCACTAACATGGACCTGCATGTTTTTCCATGGCAATGTGCAGCCGACCCCTCACATTTGCTTCTCTCCTTTCCACTTCAGGTTATGAGAGTAAATGTCCAGAAGGTTTCAAACAAGATGGACTAAAAGATTCATATGTGACAAGGTGTCTGACACCCCTCAACACATACCATTTTGTGGGCAGAGGGTAGTTTGGGTGATTTCATTTCTTGGGAGAAATAGTTTAAACTCTCACTGAAGATTATGAGACTTAGGTGTTTTGCCCAACTTCCTAACCAAGAAATAATCACTAGCCTTGGACTGAATTATGTAAAATTATGCAACACCTCAATAAGCTTAAACCAGGAGAGTATAGGTGGTATTGAGGGGTGCTGATGATGGACCCTTAAAAGGCCCTGGACTTTCTCAAGTAGCCCAGGTCCACTTTATTGGCCTGGGTCACCTGGCCCTTCCCAGTTAATGATCCTTTCATCTGTAGCTTTGACCCTGCCCCAATTTTCAATTCTCAGTTACCTGTAACCCAGCCCAATCCTCATTGTCTGCACCTGGCCCCACCCTAGACCACCACCCCTTAATTCCATCTAGACCCCTTCCATGTGGCTCAGGTCCCTGGCATTCGTCTGGGGCACCCAGCCTTTCCGGGCCCTTCCCTATAACCTCCCAGTTACCCCAGACTACTTGGACACTCCTTGACCAGATCCAGATCATCACACAGTCTTTCAGTATATAAGGTCCATCTCTCCCCAATTAAATCTCTCAGATTCCTTAAGAGTCTGCCCAGTTTTACTGGCATCACAAAGACTCTGTCTGGCTTATCAATACAAGTGTAACAAATACTCAGATTGTTAAAATCTTGCCCACCTCTATCAGTGTTTTAATAAACCTTGTCTCTGACTGAAAGGAGGTTTGCATTGAATCCATTCAATGCAGAATCCGGGTCATTTGTCCTTGAATTTTGGGATTCCCAGCACCCCTAGACCTCAACATTTTTTTGGGGGGAGGTGCAGCTTGGGGGTTTGGGATGGAGCAGCCACAGCTGGGAGTCACCATGATGAACTGTGTGGTCAGTGACAGCTGTACCTAGGGTGGGGGGATGAAGAGAGACAGACAGAGATAGGCAGCCAGGCCAGAGACACAGTCTCAGAAAGAGCCACAGAGCTGGGAGAAACAGGGAGAGGCAGGAGATTGCTTCAGTCATTAGGATTTACCCAGAACTTACCTTACCATTATTATTAGACTAAGATAGCAGCTCCCGGTAAAGAGCTTCAGCCTCCTACTTTGAGAGTATCCAGTGGTTTTCCAGATGCTCCCAACCCTTAGTGAGAACCCTGAGGACATACGAAGCTTTATCTCTCAAAGTCCCCTCACTCATTCGCTGCTTGTTGACCAGCATCTATTACACTTGGTTCTTTTGTTATGACCTAATTGTTTTTATTATTCTGATCTTGTTTTCTTTACATATTAAAGCTAATGTGCATTTCCTTGTGGATATTCAGATCACCGTCAGAAGAAGCTACTAGGAGAACAGCTCAGTTTGTTCTAACTCCCTAGAAGGAACCTTGGTGAGAAAGATTTCTTCCTGACTTAGGGCAGAGATCCCTGACTATGACGGATGCTTAAAGGAGAGAGATCTTTTCTCTTTCCTGAGGGAAAATGAACAAGGTTAGTTTGGCTCATGTAATTTATTTAATGTGATATTTTGTGTAGATCTTCCCCAGGAGCTCTGCTGACTCACCTCCATAGGATTTTGTCTACCATGCTGTTAAAAAACCCCTTTGCCTTGGAAATTCACTCCATTCCTGAACTATTTCTCACACTGAAAGCACCCCCATCCCTGCAGCTTCTCCTTCTGTTTCATTGGTTACTCCTAGTGCCTCCAATTTAAGGACTCTGGGCCTACCTCATCTTCATTTTTCTCCAGGTTTCAATACTAACTCATTTCTACCTCTTTCCAGGTACCTTCCCCCACCCTTCCAACTCTTCCTTTTGCCTTTTATGGAGTGGAGAACCACAGCATCTGTCTTCCTTAATTAAAATGTAAATTTCTTGTGGTCAGGGACTATCTTTCTGCTAGTAATTTGTATTTCCAGTGCTTAGCCTTGCATCTGGTATGTAATAAGACCTCAATAAAGGCTTTTTTGACTTGCTGAGACTTTTTATTTTATTATCCTTTATTTATTATCCTTTAAACTACCCAAAGAGCAAAGAGAGACTTCCCCTATCATCCCTCTATATAAACGAGACTACTGGGTATAGCTGATAAAATCTCTAACCTCAATTCCAATGAGAGATGAAGAGACAGCTAGATAGAGACAGAAACCAAGAGACAAAAAAGTAGATAGGGATAAAGAGACAGAAAGAAATAACAAGAAAGAGAGGAGAGAAAAGGAGGGGGAAGGGAAGGAGAGGGAGAGACAGAGAGACAGAGAGATACAGAGCATCTGGGGAGAGTCTGATGCACAGCCCCTGTGAAAACAAGTTTTGTACCCCTGATGGCAAATGGGGAGGGGACATGAAAACAGAGAGTAACAGACAAAAGGGAAAGTCTGGCTCTGAGGAGGATGCCACCACAGCCAGATATGAGGGAAGGCTGGTGCATGAGAAACCAGAACAACATTCTAAGCTCATTATTTTCATCTTTCTTTGGTTCAGTCCCTGGCATGTAGTAGATGCTTAATAAATACTTGAGGGTGTGAATATCATAGAATCCTACTGGTTTGGCTTGAATATTAAGTGCATTGAGGGAAATAGTGTGAAATAAGGCTAGAAATATGGACTGCATGCTTAAATATCAAAGGAATGAAATAATCCTGCAACGTGCTGCAAATACTGCGAAATGACCCCCCCCACCAAGCCTCTGGTGCATCCTTTCTACATGCCTCCAAGTGAAAGCTGTATTTATCCATCAGCCTGGCACTCCAAGAGAGCCCCAATAAAAAGCAATGAGGGACAGCCTTGTTCAATGAAGGTGAATCAAGAGGAACCACCACTGAAGCATTCAAACACTATATCATTTGGCTTCAGTTCAATTGCCTGGGCAAGAGCATTAGAACATTCTCTTCATTCTTCATCCTGCCCCAAATGGCAACATTTAAGAGGGATAAAATGTACAAGCATTCATTAGCTTCAGACTTCTCATGCTATGGAAGGGAATCTGTGGCTAGATTGCTTCTAAAATATTTTTACAAATCACTAAAGGTCCAAAACATGAAGGAACGGAGTAAACTCCCAATGGGGCTATCATAGAGAGGATATATTCTGGTTGGCTAGGCATTCATTACGAAGGGCCTGGCTCTTCAAATCTAGGTCATTTCCTTCATCTGTGTGGGTCATAAAAGAGAATGAATGCAAGGGGAAAACAGGCCAATGACTATTTAGCATTGGTTTTCCCCAGAGCGTCCATCCTTACAAGCCCTTTGCTGTCCCTAAGTAACTAGGAGGTAGAGGGCTAGACCTGGAGTAAAGAAAACCTGAGTTCAAACCGTTCCTTGGATATTTACCAGCTGTGAGACCTCGGGCAAGTCACTTATCCTCCACCTATCTCAAGCATTTTGTCTATAAAATATGGATAAGAATAGTAACTTCTCCCCACAATTCTTGTGAGGATAAAATAATATTTGTATAAAGTGCCATATAAATGCTAGATATTTTCAAGTCCTTGGTCTATTTCCCCCCAATTTTTTAGGATGGTATAAGAAAGAAGGAAAGACTTTCCTGCTTACATGACATATGTGCAAAACTCTACATCCTATATAAGTACACAGATACTTAGCTAACAAAATAGGGAGAGGGATCGGGGATGCTGAGACACATTTTCCTCTTCACTGTGATGCCAGATTCCTTTCTTTCCCCAATCTCTTTCATCTCTGTAGAAGTGAAAGACAAACTTGATCTTATTGTGAGTATAATATTAATGAGTATGATATGAATTAATAATATATTAATCAGTTAAGCAGCACAGCATAATTGGTCCTCAGAGTCAGAAAAAAATTGAATTCCAATTTTGATTTGATGAAAACTAGCTGGGTAAGTCACAACCTCTGAGCATCCCAAATAACTCTGTAAGATTGTAAATGGAAGGATAGACTCTAATCTGAGTTGGAAGAGGAAATTTCCTGCAGTGAATTCCTTATAATTAATCACAACTCCAGAGCAAATAAAATTAGTTATAATTAATAATAACTAATAACTTGCATTTATACAACACTGAGTCTACTTGACAACTGAAATATAGGTATCTGTATCATCTCCTCCTATCAGAATGTTAACTCCTTGAGAGTAGAGCCTGTCTGGTTTTTGTTTATTGATGAGCAATCAGCCAATGTGCCCAGCACTTTGGACATGCAAAGAAAGACAAAAGACAAAAGAAAAAAGACAGTCCCTGTTCTCAAAAAATCTCACAGTCTAATGGGGAAGACAATATGCAAATGATATTCATCCTTCATTTTGGAAGAGGACCAATGACATCATGATGTTGGGGTCAGGATGGGGTCAGGATGGGGTCAGTGTGTTGGCTGTGGCTCATCAGTCCAATACCAGTCAGGTAGTCTCTACGGCAGGTTGGACACAAGTGTCTTTTAAAACACTCAGAATGGAGATGTCTCTAGACTTGCACAGCTCACGTTTTCTTTGTGCTACTGCGATTCTGCTTTGACAACATTCTTATCATTAATATCAAATAGGCTGTAAAACAGGGAGATGTATGCTCACCAAATGTGTCTGTCATTGCGATAGAGGATGGCTGGTATAGCTTCTAAACAGATGAAGGGTTTCAAGTACATGGCGACATCCTCCAAAAATAGCACAGTGTAATGCTGTGGCTGGTCAAACAGACTCTATCTGCACTTTTAAAATGAGGAGGTTGAGGGACTTACACTTCCTGGAGCCAAAATGGTGGAGTAAAAAGGTAGTTGCTCTCACTCTCCCCTATTAACCTCTGAAAACCCAGAAAATATCACCCCAGAAAAAAAAAACCTGGAACAGCTGAACTAGAAGAAAGATGGGGAACAGTAGTGCAGAAGCCCAGCAAATGGGTCTCCCAGTGCCTCAGCAAAAATAAGGGAAGCAGAACTACCTAGGGCCCCAGGTGGACATCTGAAAGGAGCTGAAGAAAGCAATATAGAGTCTTTCTAAAGTCCCAGTCTTGCTGATTCCAACCCAACACCAGGTAACTGTCAACCAGGAGGAGATCCTGAAGCCCAGGTGGTAGAGCAGGCAAACACCAACACCTGGACCTCCGAGCGCCTTAGTGAGGGTGGGGGAACAAGTGGAAACCAGCTCAGAAAATCACCGGGGGCCTTGGCACTGTACCTCAAAGGAATCTCCCAGTGCATTAGCAGAAACAAGGGAGGCAGCATTGCAAGGGGCCCCAGGCAGATAAACGCCATGCAGCACCCATCTAAAAGGAGCTGAAGAAAGCTAAAGGAAAGGAAAAGCAGGCAACCTAGGATTGCCTGAAAGTTCCAGCCTTGCTGATTCCAGCCCAACATGAGGTAAGCTGCCAGAACCCTATACTCTCCAATTGCCAACATAAGAGGCCTCAGCACACAAAGCCAGTGACTAAGACTTAGGCTCCCAACACAAGAAGCTTGGGTCAGTGTCTTCTGTTCCCAGAAGGAGAGCTCAATCTCTTTAAAGGCTAGGGAATAAAGAAACCATGAATAAAAAGAAATGTACCATAGATTCATATTATGAGAAGAGTGAAGATCAAGACAGAAATTCTAAAGAAGACAACATTGCAACAAACATCTGCAACATCAAAAGGGAATATGAACTGGTCTGAATGCCAAGAAGCCTTAGAAGAGCTCAAGAAGGATTTTAAAAGTCTAATGAGAGAGGTAGAAGAGTCCTTAAAAAAATACAATTCGCCAATTGGAAAAAAAGTACACTGAAGAAAACAAGTCCCTAAAAAACACAATTGGCAAACTGGAAAAAAAGTCACTGAAAAAAAAATCCTTAAAAATACAATTGGCCAATTGAAGAAGGAAGTACAAAAACTAACAGAAGAAAACAATCTGTTAAAAACTAGAATTGGACAAATGGAAACTAATGACTCTATGAGAAAGCAAGAATCAGTGAAACAGAAACAAAAAAATGAAAAAATAGATGAAAACATAAAATACCTCATCAGTAAAACAACCAACCTGGAAAATCGATCCAGGAGAGACAATTTAAAAATCATTGGACTACCTGAAAATCATGATGAAAAAAGAGTCCTGACAAGTATCTTTCAGGAAATCATAAAAGAAAACTGCCTGGAAGTCCTAGAACCTGAAGGTAAAATAGCCATAGTAAGAATATATCGCTCACCACCTGAAAGAGATCCCAAATTGACAACACCAAGGAATATAATAGCAAAATTACAAAATTACCAGATGAAGGAGAAGGTGCTGCAAGCAGCCAGAAAGAAACAATTTAAATACCATGGAACCACAGTAGGATTACACAGGACCTTGCAGCTTCTACATTAAAAGACTGCAGGGTGTGAAACATGATATTCCATAAGCAAAGGAGCCTGGATTGCAGCCAAGGATCAACTACCCTGCAAAAATGAGCATGATTTTTCAAGGGAGGAGATGGGTATTCAATGAAATAGGGGACTTCCAAACCTTCCTCATAAAAAGACCAGAGCTCAACAAAAAAATTTGATCTTCAAGTACAAGATTCACGAAAGACATAAAAAGGAAAATGGGACAGAAAGATACAAAATGTTAATAAGGGCTGACTGTTTACATCTCTACAAGGGAAGATGACACACTTGCAACTCTTGAGAACTATATTGTTATTTCACCATGTTAAAGGACTATACACAAAGGGGGTGGATATTAATTGATTTTGATGTAGTGATAAAAAAAATCTAATCAAGTGGGTTAAATGGATCCAAGTAAATGGATTAGTCTGATCTTAGAAAATGTACTGAGAAAGAAGGAGGCAGACAAGGGTAGATTACACTACAGGAAAAGACAGAAAATCCTATTACAGCAGAGGGAAAGAAGAGAGGGGGGTGAGCATTGTTTGAACCTTACTCTCATCAGATTTGGCTCCAGAAGGGAATAACATAATCAGTTAGCTATAGAAATCTAACTTGCCCTATAGGCAATAGGAGGGAAAAGGGGAAAGAAAAGGGAGGGCGGATAGAAGAGAGGGAAGAAGCAGTAAGGGCAAAGGGGAAGAAAAGGGAAAGGGATAATAGGAGGGAAGAGAGACTGAAGGAGGTGGTGATCAAAAGCAAAACACTAGTGAGGGGGAGGAGAAAGAAAAGCATAAACAGGAGGGAAAAAGGATGGAGAAAAAGACAGATAGTAATCATAACTGTGAAAGTTGTATCGCTATCTTTTTTTTCTCTTCTGTTGAGTTTTGTTTTCTCTTCCTAATGGTTCCTCCTATTGGTTTTAACTTTTACTTACAATTTCACTAATGTGAAAATATGTTTAACAGGAATGTAAATGTGTAGCCTATATCAGATTGTGTGCCTTCTTGGGGAGGGTGGTGGGGAGGAAGGGGGAGAAAAATTTTAAACTCAAAAGCATATGGAAGTAAGTGTTGATAAATTAAAATAAATTAATAAAATAGCCTGGAAAAAAAATGAAGAGGGAGTAATAGAAGGGAGCATAGATTGGAGGAAGGGGTGAGGGAGGGATGTGATAGGGTGAAAATTTGGAACTCAAAATCTTGTGGAAATGAATGTTGAAAATGAAAAATAAATAAATGAATTTTTAAAATGAAATAAAATAAAATAAAATGAGGAGGTTGAAATACGCAATCTCTAAAGTTTCTTCCAGTTCTAAATCTAAGATACTTTTATAATAAGATGGCCATTCCATGTACAAAGCTTACTTCCTACATTAAGTGAAATCTGCCCCCTGTCACATGAATTCTAGACAAAATTCTGTTTTAAAATGAATTCTAGCTAAGAGCAATCATAATATAAACACCATTAACAATGAAATTGTTTTGAACTGTGTAGGTTAATAGAAACACTTACAAGTCATATCCTCTCATTCCCCTTCATCATGCTGGTGACCTCTCCATTTCCAATAGTAAGTGTCACTTAGAAACTAACACAGGACAAAATTTACATCCACAGAACATTAAAAACAAAACACTTTCTTGCAATATCTTTGTGAGTCTTTTTACAATGAAGATTAAAAAACAAATTTCACACATCCTTGATCTATGTCCAGATTTGTTTTCTCATTTATAAGTTCAAATAAGAGAAGGAAGAAATATCCAAAATCTCAATAGAAACAACACTATAATTATTTCATTTTATTTTATTTTATTGTATCTTATTTTAGTTCCTCCTACCTGGACATGGCACACTGGAAGCACACTCTGCCCCTGTGGAATCTTCCTCTGATTGGCTGGTTCTTCCCAGGATCTCCATTATAAAGAAAGCTTCCAGGCCAACCATGCCTTCATTCCTGGTCAGCCTTTACTCCAGACCTTTCCTTCCCTCTTTCCAGTTCCCTTTTAAGTATTGCCTTCCCCAGTTAGAATGTAAGCTCCTTGACGACAAGAGCCATGTTTCTTTCTCTTCTGCTTCCATTACTGTCCCTGCCCTGCTCTCCTACCTTCACTTCTCACTCCAAGCTCATGCTCGGCACATAGTAAGTACTTAATAAACGCTGACTTGAGGAAGAGGATGAGCTATTGCTGCAGTGGATAGAGAACTGGACTCAGTATTAGGAACACCTGGGTTCAAGCCCTAACTCTGACCCCATATTTGTTATGTGACCCTGGATAAATTACTTAACCTCTGAATTATCTAGGTAACTAGGTTTCCAAGACTATCTAAATTGCAGGAAAGGGGATATCCAGAAGTGGTAGGGTTCCTGGAGTTCCCAGAGTGAGGAAATATTGACGGATTTATTTTCAAAGAATCAATTGCTAAACATTTACCAGCATACTATCTTGGTTAAAAAGGGAAACAACAATCTTAGTTAAAAAGGGAAACGACAATATTCTCCCCCAATGTTTTCTTGTGTGGACGACTCTGAAGGGTCTCAAAGTGTAATGAAACCACAGGTCTAGTCCTCATCCCTAAGAGGAGGAAAATATAAGAATTTTTTTTTTTACCGTAGTTAGCAGTCACAATATGTTCAATTATTCCTCCCCACTGATCCCAAAGTTTACCCTCACATATTCAAACACATCTATGTCACTTTGTATCCAGGCAAGTTAATTTTAATTAATACAAAAAGACCAAGTAAATGCAATAAAAAATAGATCTTCTTTTCCACAAAAAAATTTGCAATTCATCCAAGTTATATCACCAGGAACTGCACTATACTGTTACTGACAATACACTGATCCTCCAATGCATGTACATGTATGTGTGTGACACTCACACACATTACATATATACACAGACATATGTATTCTCTTCATTTAAAAAAAATTTAATAGTCATGTATTAATAATCATCTACTGTGTACTCCTTCTGTGCTAGACGCTCAGAGAGCTACAAAGGTGTAACCATTATCCCACTAATTAATATCCATCTCTATTTACACCTAGGTCTTGATTAGTTTGAATAATGAATCCCATAAAGTAGTCACATGCAGTATAATTGGCACTATTCAAAATCCTAATTATGTAAAACATGGTAATTGGTTCTAGTCCAGTGGAAATATTCTATGAAAATTTGAATAATGCCACCACTTCAGGGGGTTTGCTATATGCACTAATCAGGTTGATGCTGTCATTTTCAGTTGTGTCCAACTCTTTGGGATCCCATTTGGGGTTTTCTTGGCAAAGATACTGGAGTGGTTTGCATTTCCTTCTCTGGCTCACTTCACAGATGAGGAAACTGAAGCAAACAGGGTCAAATGACTTGCCCAGGATCACACAGCTAGTAATTGTCTGAGGCTGGATTTGAATTAAGGTTTCCTGATCCCAGGCCTAGTGCTCTATCCACTACATTGACAGCTATTTCCTATTCCATTTCTAGTGTACTGTATTCCATTTTGAGTGTGATAGGATGCTAGTCATAGTAATGTTGTTCTTTTTACTTTTTATTACTAAGTTACTGGGGGGCTTTGTGTTATAGTCAATCAATAAACATGTATGAGATGCCTTCTCTGTGCCAGGCACTGTGCTAAACACTGAAGCTACAAAGGAAGGTGAAAGAGTTTCTGTTCTCAAGGAGCTCACAATTTAATGGAGGACACAACAGGTGAATAATTGTGTATAAACATCCAAAATAGAGTATGAATTGGGAAAAATCAACAGAGGAATTAAGAGGGATAAGGAAAGGCTTCCTGTAGATAGTGGGATTTTAGCTAAAACTCGAAAAAAGCCAGATAAAGGAAAGGGCAAAGATGAGCAAAAAAAGTATCCTTGGATTTAAAGGCAGAGAGCTTGGTTTGCCCAACTTCACTTATATGATAAGTAACAGGACCAGGATTTGAACCCTGGTCCACTGACTCAAGATCCAGCAAGATGTCCACTATACTAGAGGGATCAGAAAAGCACAGAATATGACAACTAATGCATTTTTGTTCTGATGCATTTTTAAGTTCCATCAACTGCATCACCATTTTCACCATCACTTTCTTAAATCGAGACAATCAATAAAAGATCAAGCTCTGACATACAGCCTTTGCCAGTTCCTGAAGTGTAAATCCCCATGCTGAAAACTTAAGAATCAGTTTTCTAGAACCAGTAGAAGCTGGCCCCAGCCCACACCTGAAGATAATCTAAAATTATAACAGTTAAGAAAAAAGTTAGACCTGAGGTACACAACGTATAACAACACCACTTCTTAACTTCCACAGCCTGTAAATAGAACTTTGCTGATCCATCACCTCCTCAGATTGCAATTTGATTCTCATACCTACACACCTACTCTCTCAAGAAGAGAACATTCTGTTGGAAATGGTAGCAAATAATTTTCATTGTCCTTCCCTACACTTTCAGATTTATCTCAGACACTCTATGTTGGAGCCAGGTTGTCCTATTTGCTATTCCCAAGAACTTGACTTTCCATATTCTGCCTCTATGCTTTTGTAAAGGTATCCCACATGCCCAGAATCCATTTCCCCTCACCTGTGCCTCCTTGAATACTTAGCTTCTTTCAAGACTTAGCCAAGAGCTACCTCCTTTCTTGATGCTCTCAACTGTGAGAATTTTCTCCCACTTCTGCTTATGTACTCAAGTAAGCACATGGGTATGAACAATCATAGAGCATTTGGCTGACTGATGCCTAGAGACACTTAGCCAGGAGACAAATTTCAAGTGGCAGCCAGATGATACTTTGGCTATTAGCAAAGACTAGAGGACAATCTGAGAATATGGTCAAAGTAAAAGACATAAATAAATCACTTCGCTATAGTTGAGAGTAACCAACAGGCTTTAAATCCATGTATGAGTTAAGGGGATGTCTACCCCAAACATGTGAATACTTCCCTTGGCTGAATTAATTTTGTTATTTGTTATTCATTCCAATGGCATGAAGGTGGCTGAAGGACTTGCTGTGGAGTACCTACAGCTCAGTCAGGTATCAGAGATGCCAAGGTCATCCACTGCCTTCACTAGTCATCTTGACTTTTGTCCTGCCACTGGACTTTGATGACTCTGGAAGAGAGAGTGAGGGTGAGGACTTTGTGCAACTCTGCCTCACTTAAATCCAACTCAGGCACAAGGCAATATATCACCCATGAAGTCATTAGAACCTCTTTGAAAATGAAGTATTATCCATCAGTACCACTACTAGGTCTATATCCCAAAAAGATCATAGGGAAAAGGACCTACATATGCAAAAATATTTATAGCAGCCCTTTTCATAGTGGGTGGCAAAATATTGGAAATTGAGGGGATGCCTATCAATTGGGGAATGGGTGAACAAGCCATGGTATATGAATGTAATGGAATGCTATTGGGCAATAAGAAATGATGAACAGGTAGATTTCAGAAAAACATGGGAAGACTTGTACAAACTGATGCAAAGTGAAATGGGCAGAACTGGAAAACATTGCATACAGTATCAGCAACACTGTGTGATGACCAACTATGAAAGACTCAGCTCTTCTCAGCAACACAATGATCCAAGACAAGTACAAAGGACTCACGAAGGAAAAAAACTGTCCACATCTAGATAAAGAACCGATGGACTCTGAATGCAGATGGAAGCATATTGTTTTACATACTTCATTCTTTTTCATTTTTTTTCCTTTTGATCTGTTTCTACATTCACAACTGTGACTAATATGGAAATATGTTTTACAAGATAGCACATGTAGAACCTATATCAAATTCCTTATCACTTTCAGAAGGGGGGGGAAAGGAGGGAGGGAAATATTTTTGGAACTCAAAATCTAGTAAAAATGAATGATAAAAATTGTCTTGGCACGTAATTAAGGAAAAGAAGCCAATTCTGTGTTCTATCAGCTTCAGCCCCAAACATTTTAAAGGAACTGTCCCTCAATAGTATACTGACCTTTTAATACTTCTAGACTTATTCCTGTTAATATAAAAGGAAGCCTAGCAGCCACCTCACCTTAGCCAATAGAATAGGGTGATGGAGAGGATACTTTGGAAAGCTTAAAGAAAGAGAGCTTGGAGTAGCTACTATGGGTTTCTCATAAAGAAACTGCTGCTATTAGTTTAAGACATCTTTATTGGTTTGGTTGGGTTCAGCTTTTTTGTAGATTTCATATGTTATTAATTTTCGTTAAAAATTTCCCAATTGCATGTAAAAATTTTAATACACTTTTTTTTAAATTTTGAGTTACGAATTCTGTCCCTCCTCTCCTGTACCCCTTGAGAATGCAAGGAATATTATATTGATAACACATGTGAAATCATGCCAAACATATCTCCATGTTATCCATGTTGCAAAAGAAAATAAACACAAGAAAAATAAAGGAAGTAAAACATTACATATGCTTCAATCTGCTCTCAAAATTCATCAATTCTCTCACTGGAGATGGATAGAATTTTTCATCATGGGTCCTTTGCAATTGTCTTGATCACAGTAGCTAAGTCTTTCAGGGGTGATCATTGTTACAATGTTTCTGTTACTATGTATAATGTTCTCCTGTTTCTGCTCATTTCACTCTGTATCAGTTCATGTAAGGCTTCCCAGGTTTTTCTTAAACCTTACTGCTCATCATTTCTTATACTATTATAGTATTCCACCACAACTATTTAGCACAACTTGTTCAGCCATTCCCCAATTGATAGACATCCCTTTAATTTCCAATTCTTTGACAACATAAAATGAGCTGCTATAAATATTTTTGTAGATATAGATCCTTTCCCCATTTTCTTTGATCTCTTTGGGATACGGACCTAAGAGTGGTATTGCTAGGTCAAATGGTATGCACAGTTTTGTACTCTTTGGGGCATAGTTTCAAATTGTTCTCCAGAGAGGTTGGATCAGTTCACAACTCCAATAGTGCATTAATATCCCATTTTTTCCACATCCCCTCCAGAATTTGTCATTTTCTTTTTCTGTCATGTTAGCCAATCTAATAGGTGAGGTGGTATCTCAGAGTTGTTTTAATTTGTATTTCCCCAACAAACAGTGATTTAGAGGTATGTGATCATTGATAGCTTTGATTTCTTCATCTGTAAAAGTGCCTGTTCATATCCTTTGACCATTTAGCAATCGGGAAATTCCTCTTTTTTTATATAAATTTGGTTCAATTCCTCATATATTTGAGAAATGAGGCCTTTATCAGAGAAATTTTCTATATTTTTTTCTAGTTTACAGTTTTCCTTTTAATTTTGGCTTCATTAGTTTTGCTTGTGCAAAAACATTATAATTTCATGCAAATAAAATTTTCCATTTTACTTCCTGTGATCCTCTCTGTCTCTTGTTGGGTGACAAACTCTTCCTTTATCTATAGATCTAAAAGGTACATGTTTCCACACTCCCCTAATTCACTTACGGTATCACCATTTCTGTCTAAATCATTTATCCATTTTGACTTTATCTTGGTACAAGGTGTGAGATGTTGATCTATGCCTAGTTTCTTACAAACTGCTTCACAATTTCCCAGGAAATTTTGTTGAATGGTGATTTCTTGTCCCAAATGCTGGGATCTTTGTGTTTATCAAACACTAGATTACTATGGTCATTACCTACTGTGCATTGTGTTCCTAATCTATTTCACTGATCCATTGCTCTATCTCTTAGCTAGTACCATAGTACCACATTGTTTTCATCATTATCACCATGCAATAGAGTTTGAAATCTGGTACTGTTCAGCTGCCTTCCTTCATAGTTTTTTTCCCCACTAATTCCCTTAACATTTTTGATCTTTTGTTCTTTCAGGTGAATTTTGTTATTATTTTTTTAGCTCTGTAAAATGATACTTCAGTAGTTTGATTGGTATGACACTGAATAAGCAAATTAGCTTAAGTATAATTGTCATTTTTATTACATTGACTCAGCCTATCCATGAGCAACTAACACTTCTCCAATTTTTTAGATGTGTATGTGTGTGTTGTGTTTGCATGAAGACTATTTTTTAATTGTGTTCATATGGTCCCTAGGTTTATCTTGGCAGGTAGTATTTTGTATTTTATATTATCAGTAGTTATTTTAAATGGAATTTTTCTTTCTATCTTTTCCTGGGTTTTGTTGGTAATATGTAGAAATACTGATGATTTATGTGGGTTTATTTTACATCTTGAAACTTTTAAAAATTTAATTGTTTCAACTAGGTTTTTAGCTGATTCTCTAGAGTTCTCTAAGTATACCATCATATCATCTGTAGAGTAATGGTTTTGTTTCTTCATAGTTTATCGTTATTCCTTACTTTTTTCCCCTTCTATAGCTAGCATTTCTAATTCAATATAGAATAATAGTGGTGATAAAGTACTTCTTTGTTTCTCCTCTGATCATACTGCGAAGTCCTTGAATTTATTCTCATTACAGACAATGCTTGCTCTGGGTTTTAATAAATGTTTTAATAAAAAAAAATAATAGGAATCCATTGATTCCCATGCCTTCTAGTGTTTTTAATAAGTATGATCATTGATAGGTTCCGCTTCTGGGAGCCAAGATGGCAGTGTAAGAGGTGAGTCTCTCTTACCCTCCCTTATTAATCCCTGAAAGCCCAGAAAATATCACCCCATGAAAAACCCTGGAACAGCTGAACCAGAAGAAAGAAACCAGTAGGCCAAGTAGCTTGAGGAATTAACTGGAAAGGCCCCTTTTACCTTGGGGGAAAGGGAGCAGTACAGAATGGAAGGCATCCCAGCAAGCTAGAGGAAAGTCCCACCTCTGCATACCAGGAGGAGATCCTAAAGCCCAGGTGGTGGAGCAGGCAAACACCAACACCTGGACCCCTGAGTGCCTTATTGAGGATGGGGGAAGCCAGCTTGGAAAACCACCAGGTGCCTCGGCATTCTACAGCAATCGGCTCTCCCAGTGCCTCACCAAAACTAAGGGAAGCAGTGCTCCAAGGGGCCCCAGGTGGATAAACACCCTACAACATCCATCTGAAAGGAGCTGAAGAAAGCAAAAGGAAGGAAAGGCCTGGGTGAGCAGGAAATCTCCTGGAGCCACACTACCCAGTCCTACCCCGAGAGTTCCAATGTTGCTGATTCCAGCCCAAAACCAGGTAAGCTGCCAGAATCCTACAGCCTCCAACTGCCAACATTGGAGGCCCCAGTACACAAAGCCATCCACCAGGCCCTAGGTTCCCAACACAAGAAGCTTGGGTCAGTGCCCTTTGCTCCCCAGCAGGAGAGCCCAATCTCTTTAAAGGCCAGGAAATAAGCAAACACCATGAACAAAAAGAAGTGTAAGATAGATTCTTATTATGGGAAGAGTGAAGATCCAGGCAGAAATTCTGAAGAGGACAACACTGTCAACAAACCCACATCTGGAACCTCAGAAGGGAATATGTACTGGTCTGAAGCCCAAAAAGCCTTCTTAGAAGAGCTCAAGAAGGATTTTAAAAGTCAAATGAGAGAGGTAGAAGAAAAAATGGGAAAAGAAATGAGAGGTATGCAAGAGAAAGTCAATAGCTTCGAAAAGGAAGGACAAAAATTAACTGTAGAAAACAAGTCCTAAAAAATACAATTGGCCAAATGGGGAAGGAGGTACAAAATCTAATAGAAGAAAACAATTTGTTAAAAATTAGAATTGAGCAAATGGAAGCTAATGACTATGAGAGAGCAAGATTCAGTCAAACAAAAACAAAAGAATGAAAAAACAGATGAAAATGTGAACTACCTCATTAGTAAAATAACTAACCTGGAAACAGATCCAGGAGAGACAATTCAAAATTATTGGTCTACCTGAAAATCACGATGAAAAAAAGATCCTGGACAGTATCTTTCAGGAAATCATAAAGGAAAACTGCCCTGAGGTCCTAGAACCAGAGGGTACAATAGCCATAGAAAGAATCCACTGATCACCTCCTGAAAGAGATCCCAAATTGAAAACACCAAGGAATATAGTAGCCAAATTCCAAAATTAACAGGTCAAACAGAAAATACAGAAAGCAGCCAGAAAGAAACAATTTAAATATCATGGAACCACAGTCAGGATTACATAGGACCTTGAAGCTTCTACATTAAAAGACCATAGGGCATGGAATATGATATTCTGTAAGGCAAATGAGCTTGGATTACAACCAAAGATCAACTACCCAGCGAAAATAAGCATGATTTTTCAGGGGAGGAGAAAGATATTCAATGAAATAGGGGACTTCCATACCTTCCTGATAAAAAGACCAGAGCTCAACAGAAAATTTGATCTTCAAATACAAGACTCAAGAGAGACATAAAAAGGTAAATGGGACAGAAAGAAACAACATATTATTAATAAGGGCAAACTCTTTACATCCCTACAAGGGAAGATGACACTTGTAACTCTTGAGAACTGTATTGTTATTATACCATGTTAAAGGGGTATACATAAAGGGGGGGTGGGTATAAATTGACTTTGATGTAATGATGAAAAAAATCTAATCAAGTGGGTTAAATGGATCCAAGTAAGTGAATAATCTGATCTAACTAAGAAAATGTACTGAGAGAAAAGGAAAGAAGGAGTCAGACAAGGGTAAATTACATCACAGGAAAAGGGCACAAAAACCTACTACAGCAGAGGGAAAGAAGGGATGGAGATGAGCATTGATTGAACCTTACTCTCATCAGATTTGGCTCAAGAAGGGAATAACATAATCAGTTAGGTATAGAAATCTAACATGCCCTAGAGACAGTAAGAGGGAAAAGGGGACAGAAAAGGGAGGGGGCTAATAGAAGGGAGGTGGGACTGAGGGAGGTGGTGGTCAAAAGCAAAACAGTGAGGAGCGAAAAGGAGAAAGGAGAAAGGAGAAAGAAAAGCATAAACAGCAGGGGAGGGGGAAGGATGGAGAGAAAGACACAGATAGTAATCATAACTGTGAATGTGATGTATGAATGTAATGGAATACTATTGTGCTATAAGAAATGATGAACAGACAGACTTCAGATAAACCTAGAAAGACTTGCATGGTTTGATGCTGAGTGAAGGGAGCAGAACCAGGAGAACATTGTACACAGTAACAGCTACATTGAGTGATGACTGACTTTGACAGAATTAATCCCTCTCAGCAATACAAGGATCTAAGACATCTCCAAAAGCCTCAT
Source organism: Phascolarctos cinereus (assembly GCF_003287225.1). Lineage (NCBI taxonomy): Eukaryota > Metazoa > Chordata > Mammalia > Diprotodontia > Phascolarctidae > Phascolarctos > Phascolarctos cinereus. The sequence goes on along the minus strand of NW_027556402.1, from coordinate 11,293,127 downwards.
GATGGAAAATGCTATCCACATCCAGAGAAAGAACTACAGAGTTTGAATGCAGATCGAAGCATACTATTTGCTGTTTTTTTTTCTTCTGTTGTGTTTTGTTTCCTCTTTCTGGTGGTTCCTCCTATTAGTTCTAATTCTTACTTACAACATCACTAATGGAAAAATATGTTTAATAGGAATGTATATGTATAGCCTATGTTAGATTGCGTACCATCTTGGGCAGAGAGGTAGGGAGGGGGAGAAAAATTTAAAACTCAAAAGCTTATGGAAGTGACTGTTGATAAATTAAAATAAATTAAGAAAGAAAGAAAGAAAGAAAAACAAGCTTAAGCAACAGAAACAGAAAAAATAGGAATGATTATTGTATTTTTTCAAAAGCTTTTTTCTGCATCTGTTGATTTAATCATATGATTTCTGTTGTTTTTGTTATTGAAATGGTCAATTATGCTTATAGTTTTCCTAATAATAACCAGTTCTGCATTATGAGTATAGATCTCACCTGGTCATAGTGTATAACCTTAGCAATATATTGCTATGATATCCTTGTTAGTATTTTATTTAAAATTTCTTCATCAATATTCATTAAGGAAGGGCAGCTAGGTGACTCAGTGGATAGAGTGGCATGCCTGGAGACAGGAAGATTCTTCTTCATGAGTTCAAATCAGCTTCAGATACTTTGGGACCCTGAACAGATCACTTAACTCTCTTTGCCTCAGTTTCCTCATCTGTAAAATGAGCTGGAGAAGAAAATGGCAAACCATTCCAGTATCTTTGCCAAGAAAACACCGAATAGGGTCAAGAAAAGTCAGAGATTAGTGTCTAATCCACGTGGGCTCCAGGCCAGCCTCCATCCCATGTCACAGATCTCTCCCTCTGACTTCCTAAGTTGTCTTGGGTTGGAAAAATGTTTCACTGATCTTTTGTGGCCTCTGTCACTCAAGATTTCAATTTGAGTCATTATTTTAAATTTTTTGGAAGGGAATTTTGGGAAAGGTTAGCTGAGCGCCTCCTCTACTCTGCCATCTTGGCTCCACCCCTCTGCCTCTTTGCATAGTCTTATAGGAACATAGTTTCTTAAGTTTGTTTTTTTTTAATCTCACAAAATTTTATATACCATCTGAAATTTTTATCGATGAAAAAAATTCATAGACAAATAATAAACATTTGGAGAAAAATATCATAGAATTGAAGGTTGGACTGAGGTTTAGAAATCTGGTAGTCCAACCTTCCATTTCACAGGTGAGGAAAATCAGGCCCTAAAAGAACAATAGAAATAGAAGAGCCAGGATTCCATCCCCCAGGTTCTCTGATCCCAGATTCAGTACTTTCCTTGTGTACACAGAGAGAAAGAATTCATATTTTGGGAAGGCATAGCCTGGCATAGGGGATATTTTACAGAATGATTTCACTTCCTTCAGCAACATGGATTCGCTACATTGCCAGAGCTTTCTTATTTTCTTACTGATGTTGCTATTTCAGATTTTCTTTTTAAGAAGGAAGATTGAGAATGATTTTTTAAAGCTCTCCAAGTAATCCCACTTAGTGATAACGTGACTTCCTTACAGTCCATTTTATGGAAAGCCATTTGACAGTAGCTGGAGTCAAATTATTTTCTATTTAAAGACAAATAACCATCTGTAACTCAGCACTTTGATTAATAAGGGTATCAGCTGCTTTACATCTGGGACATGATTAGAAAGGGGACTATAAAATCATGGAATGGAACTTGTAATTACTCACTGGCTGACAGAGTTAACAAGAGGAACCAAGCCCTTTGTAGGCCTTGCATGTCTTCCAGAGAGGGAGCCAAGAGAATTTGGGGCCCACAGGCTCATAGGCAGAGTGTTTTAATAGGCAAAGTACAGGCCCTGGAGTCAGCAAGACCTGGATTCAAATCCAACCTCCTACTTCTGTAACATTTCCTTGCTATGTGATGACAAGGAAACAATTTATCTTCTTTATGATAACATTTCCTAATCTATAAATAGAAAGAAACATCCTTGTAGTACCTACTTCACAGGGTTGCTGTGAGATTCAAATGAGATAAATTATACAAAGAATTTTGTAAACTTTAATGAGCTACATGATTTTTATGATGGGACTGGATGAGGTTGAACCTGGGAATTCACTGTTATTGGGAACTTGTAATGAGAAAATTGCCTCTGCTGGTGAAGACTGGCTCCTCCATGACTCTTAAAGAGTTACCTGGGGCATGCTGAGGGTGACTGATTTGCCCAGGGTAACACACCCAGTATGTGTCAGAGCTAGCATTTGAACCCGTGCCTTATCACAGAATTATAGATTTAGAGTCAGAAGGAACTTTAGAGACCACTGAATCCGTTCCCCTCATTTTCCAGATGAAAAAAGAGTGAGCTATTGAGAGGTGAAGAGAGTTTCCCAGGATCACATAACCAACGTGCAGCTGAGGAGACTTGAGGTCAGTATACTGCCCCTCCCAGTCATGTTAGCCATTATTACTGGTGAATAGTAATAAAGTCGTTCAAATGGTGCATGGGGAATAACCACTTCATGAATAACACAAGTTGCTCACCACAATAGACATCTTTTAAAATATTGTAAAGAAAGCTGGTTATGATCAAAGAAGACAATATACAGAAAAGCCAACAGATGGTTCATTGTAGTCCTTGGACCCAAATCACCGAGAGGACACTTGGATTAATTTACTAAACTAGTCAATTGTCAAAAGGCATGTGTACGTATATCTTTGGGGAAATTTGGTAATGCCTGTTTTTAAATGGTTCAACATGAATAAACAAAACGTTAATCCTTTCTAAAAAAAAGTACTTATAGACTGCTTGAAACTAATTAATGTCAAAAATCAGTTGGCCCCTTCTAGAATTTTTTTTTCCTTATGTCTGAGTCAGAACTATATGCAGCCACAGGGATTTTGGTGGATGAGAAGTTGAAAGAGGAAAAATTTGTTTCAGGAGCTGAATTCAAGTAAAATAAGTTGAATAAGTTCATTATAACTAGGTGGCACAGAAAAATTTTAAATCTGCTTAATCTAAGCATTAAAGGGGAAAAGAAATTTAGATTTATTCTTATTCAGATGGGCCCAGTAAGAGTAAAAGGAATTGAGAACATATTAAATCCTATTTTTACATTTAGTCCACATTTCAAACCAATCATGTTGTTGAATATTCTGAAGTAAATACTCTCTGGCTTCACTCTCTCAGGTAAAACTGGCTGCCTTGCCCCCTCAGCGTCTTGGTGCTACCCCTGAAGATCAAGATGTCTTTCTTTAATGCCATTGGATTAAACTTCCATCAAATGTGGGCTCTCTATTGTTAGCCACCAGTGACTGGCATCCCAGTTCTATTCAAACAATATCAATTAGGTTTTACAAAGGGATATTTACTTCAAGGATATAATAAGAGCAGAAGTAGAAATGTGTTCACGCACTCACACACACATACACACACATGCACATGCACACACACGCACACACACACACACACACACACACTTTGGGGTCATACTCTCATCTGTACCTCCTAGAACTTTGAGGGAAATGGGCTCAAACTGAAGTTTCTACTTAACATTGACCCTACCAAGTTCACATCCAAATACACCATTATTACTGAATGAACCCTTGTCTCAGTTACACTGGCCTGGGTGGGTCCTAAAGGTTTTTCTTGAGGGCCTCAAAGCTGGGCTGACTGAAAAGCTTAGTGTGGACTTGACTCTAAACCTCAGGTAGTTTACTTTCCTAATGTCTTAAAGCTCACGAGATCATAGTCATCTCCAACCTCCTTAACTTAGCGTCCCTCAGTTTCTTCATCTGTAAAATGAAGAGTTGGAATAGATGGCTTCTGAGGCCCCTTCTAGCCATTGGTCCGTGACCCTATAAATCCATAATCTGATCCTAGTTTGAATTTGCTTCAGTGTTTGCACATAGATATCCTAGTGTATAAAACAAAAAGAATACTTTTATGTCACAAACAGCAGACAGCATGGTCATATATACTTGTAAGTACATGTATCTGTATGTATGTATATATGTGTATGTATATGCGTACATGTACATATAAATATATAGAATGTGTATATGTATATATACAAGCATACACAGATATATACATACATGTGTGGATAGAGAGATATAGAGATGGATGGATGTATGGATAGACAGACAGACAGATTGATAGATAGATACACACCTACGTGGAAGGAAGGTCTGTAGCCTTATTTTGTCCATATCAGTAACTCCTAGTATGGAAACTCCCTCCACAATATCAGCAAACAATCTGTAAGTTATAGCTGAAGAGAATTGCCTTGGGTAAGTTAAGTAACTTACCCAAAATCACACAGATGTGTCAGAGGCAGGAGTTAAACCCAGATCTTCCTTCCTTGGAGGCTGGCCCTCTAGTCATTATATTAAGCTTCTCAACTTACAAAGAGTAGGTATTTAAAAATTATTGCCAAATTGCTGAATCAAATAAATACCTTTACTGAGTAAATTAATGCTATACACAGTCATACCTATACACACATGTGTGTGCACATGCATGTTTATATGCATATGTGTATGTATGTGTATATGTATATATATATATATATACATGTACACACACAGAGTCAAACTCCACCTTCATGGGGGTAACATTCTCAGAAAACAGCTCAAAAGTTAAAAATACAAATTTTGATACACTGAACCTATGGGAAACAGGGGGTTAGGTTCCCATGACCATCCAAAACTATCATCTTTCGCTAGAGATTACTGAAAATACACTTTTCTGCATATAATTCTTTATAACAAAACATTAATTCTGATAATATGCATTTTTCCTAACACAATAGCCATGAAATACTCATGAAATGCAGCACACAAAATAAAATTGGTTACACATAAAACATTTTTGCTTGCTTAGTAATTCTCTGGAATTCTGTGACCTTTTGTCTAATATCTCAATTTTTAAGAAAAATTGCTTTCAGACAACATTTACTTTTTGTAGCACATGAAATCTACAGTACCACAAGTACTATATAGCAAATAAAATTTTTAAAACTAAAACATTTTTTAACCTGAATCTTACCTTCCACTGGGTCAGATGGCTATGTGAGGATATTGTACTATATACAATAAACCTCTCTACAGTGGCCAAAAACCAAAGGACAGGTAGCTGAGACTTTGGTCATTGCTGTCAGAAGACATAGAGACTGGTGAGGTCCCAGCGTCACCTCTGACACTCTGTCCTCCATGGCTGGTGGATGGCATTGGATATCGTGAAGGGCACACCAGCTTGAAATAATCCGTCACCAACATCTGCTGCATGGGCTGTTTGAGATCCTTAAAGATCTCAGAGTATGTGAACACAGCAGAGGTCAGTTGAGTTTTAACTTTGAGTCTGCCATTGATGATGGGGATGGCAGCCTTGTTGTCTCTTGTCAGCTGGTCCAATATGCCAAGCTACCCTAGTAGGATACCAGCTGCTCCACAAACTTGTATGCATAGCTCTTCTCATTATTGTCTCTACTATGCATAGGTGAGAACGTGCTCAGTGGCTAATACGAAAATCAAAATGAGGTTACTAATAAAATCACTTGAATGCTTGAAGATGAGAAAGCCAAATGCATAATTATTGAGGACTGACTGTACACATATACATGTACTGTACATATATGTGTGTATATATGTATAAATATGTGTATATACACATACAGAGAGACAGAGATAGGCAGAGAGAGGGACAAATTATAGTAGAAAGCTAGCCTTTGAATCATAAAGACCCAGGGTCAAATCATGCCATGGACAATTACTCCCTGTGTGGCCATGAAGAAGACAACCTTGCTAAGTCTCAATTTTCTCATCTACAAAATGGGGTTAATAATAGCACCTCCCTCCCAGGGCTGTTGTTAAGATCTTATGAGATAATGTATGTAAAGTGCTTTGCAAACGTTAAAATGCTCTATAAATATCAGCTCTTATTAGTTACCTGGCACACAATGATTCTTCTCTAATGACCAACTTTCATATTTCTATTCTCAAATTTCATTAGCTCATAAAAAAAAAAACTGGTACCCTGGAATCTGAAGCCTGTCTTCTTGTGTGCCCTGTATTTGCTCTTTGATATCTCTATTCTTTTCTTCTTCTTTTTTTTTTTTTGGTTGAAGAAATGACTTCTAAATGTAGTAGCAGAGTTGCAGATCTAAGGCAATGTCCCAGAGAATTGGGCTGCTTCTCTTATTTGGAGAAGTAAAGGCAAGCAGCGATGAGTTGGCACCTACAAATTGTCACTCCAAAGAGTGCCAAAGGATTACCCTTGGAAAAGTGATCCAAAGAAAACTAAGGAAGCCAGGGCTTGGGTACCTTGAGGGCCGACTTAGTCAGTTGTAAGATCTGGTGCCAAAATCATTTAGGGTTTCAGCCTATTTAAATAGCAAATTAAAAGGAAAAAAAAAAAAAGAGAAACTATAAAATGGTTAATGATTTTTTCCTTCATTCTGACAGAAGTCTTTATGAGCTTCATAAGTATTCTCATGGTCCTAATCATTAGCTCCTAGGAAGGGCTGCATTCTAGAGGTAATATATCTGTAGCAGAATTTCACTTTTACTGAGTCATAGGCAAAATGATAACTTGCTTACTTGGCCAAGCTTGGCAACATAGTCTAATATGACACAATGCAGTAAACTAATATTTATTGAGCACGTATTACGTGCCCGCACTGTGCTAAGCTATGGACAATACCATGCAATACAATTAACATTTATTAAGTCGTTATTATGTACTAGAAAGGGCTATCACAGCAGCAGATGGAGGATCTGGGTTCAAGTTCCACTTTTGATACATCCTGGCTACCTAACCCTAGGCAAGTCATTTAAGATCTCCAAGCTCTATGCAAATCTCTATGACTCTAAGTGGCAAGGACTGTGCTGGCCTCCATTGGCAGATGGCATTTCCTCACATGAGTTCCCTATAGCAATGAAGTCACAGGTCCAGTTTCAATCCCTGCTATGTGGAAGATTAGGGCGACACAAATTCAAATTAAAAGTAATCTCTGACCTCAAGAGTTTACACACTAATGGGGGGGGCAGAGGTGTTGGTGAAAGATATAGCTAGGCAGTGAAATGGATAGAATGAAAGAGCTGAAGTCAAGAAGACTCATCTTCTTGAGTTCAAATCTGGCCTCAGACACTTCCTAGCTGTGTGACCCTGGGCAAGTCACTTCACTCTGTTCTCCTCAGTTTCCTCATCTGTAAAATGAGCTGGAGAAGGAAATGGCGAATCACTCCAGTGTCTTTGCCAAGAAAACCTCAAATGGGGTCATGAAGAGTCAGACATGACAGAAAATGATTAAACAACAATAACACAGCATGTAACGAGATGTGTGTTTATGATTATTTGAGGAGAAAGAGAAAGTTAACAGCTAGGATCTCAGGAAAGGAGGAAGAGCCAGAGCTAAGCCATGAAGTAAGCTGGAAGTTGGAAGGGGAAGAGAAGCTAGGGGAGTGCTCTGATGGGGGGTGGGAGAAGGGGTTGGTGACAATAGGCTGTGTGAAAGCAGGACTTGGGAAGCAAAGAACCTGCTAAAGACAGAAAGGGCCCTGAAGCACCAGTGCAGGGTGTCATGTAAGCAGCATAGCTTCCACCTTCTTGAGGTATGCATGTTGATATATTTACTGCTATTTTAAAAGGTTATCATTAAGCACCTAGGACTAAGATGCAGCTCTGGAATCCTGAGAGCAGAATTTTCCTCTTTAGTCTGCAACTCAGTTCTTAAAGTTATTCAGCTTGATAATTCCAGCTGCCATATAATGTCAAGAACTTGTCTAACCTATGAACTAACCAAGGATACTAACTAAAATTTGTAGGCGTTCGTAGCAAGATAATAAATGTTCACAGCACACCACTAAACACTGACTGTCTAAACCTAAATACAGCTGCAGATCTGAGGAAACTGTCCCTTTTTACAAAGGAGATCATCTGAGTTTTTAGGGACTGAAGCTTCTATGTCATGGTTGCCCACATGGTTCATTTTGTATATCCTACTTGAGATAATGGAACAGAGTTCATCAGAACCTTATCAGCCCCAGCTTCAGGAACGGTACAGAATTGCACAGTCTAAGAACAGATTCAAAGGAGCACTGTATTTCCAAGATAAAGATGAACTGAGGAAGAAATGAGAGCGTTGTGGGCCACTCTTCTACAAGAACAGGATTTCTTATGTTCGTTCAACTTCAAATGTTTTCTCTAATCTTGCCTGAACAGTCATTAACAATGTTGTTTTCAATATTCCCTTTGGGAAACATGACTAGGTTGATACTTCCACAGAAAATGGAGAACCATGCCTTTGGTCAGTGAATTTGGGCCACTAAATATTCATTCAAATCAGAGAGGATGGGAGGGTCTCCATATGGACTGTGATGATATGTATTCTCCATTGACCCAATAACTGGGCAGCCCTCTCTTTAGCTTGGACAGAGCAAGCCTGGCAAAGCTGCATTTGTTCTAGTCAAGTCAAGTATACCGGAGAGACTCAGATCTCTTCTATGCTACCTCTAAAATAGACTTGAATGGCAAAATCTAAATGTTGCCTATTAGAAATTTCTGAAAATGTTCACGTCTTTGCAGCTACATAAATAGGTCTAGCCAAAAGCCACCAAAACCCACAAGAAGACCATCTCCCTCTTATCATGAGGCTCATAGTTCCAGCTAAAATCTCAGCTTTCTACAGGAAGCCTTTTCCAATTCCTCCCAAGCCTAGTGCCTTCTGCTAATAATTTTCTATTGGTCCTGTATACATCATGTTTGCACATATTTATCTGCAGGTTGTCTTCCCCAGTAGACTGTAAATTCCTTGAGAGAAGAGACTGTCTTTTGCCATCCTCTGTATCCTCAGCACTTAGCACAGTGTATGACACCTAGTAGGCACTTAATATATATTTACTGACTAACTCACAGCAGAAAGGGGTGGGATAAGAAGGAGTGGTAGGAGTACTGGGATATGGGGATGACTTGGAAACATTTTCATAGACCAGCTGCCAAAATATTTGGGCATCCCTACAGGCTAACAAATCCTATTAGAAAAGATTTCCAATGAAACAAATGTTCATTTCTAAATCATATGGTTGAACCATTAGGAATTGTATTAATTAAGACATTTGTTTGCTTCATATTTATTTTACTTGAAAATTTGAAAATTCATTAGTGTGGATCTTCATGATCAGAACAATCTATACTAATATGTTTCCAAAATTCCCAAATAAAATAAAGATTTGTTCTACCTTGCTGGAATAAGTCACGACATCAGTGAGATTATAGATTTGGTAAAAATAAGAAATCATTACTAAAGATGTGGCCTTAAAATTACCAGTCCAGAGTTTTCTTAATAGGTATTCTAATGTGTGACATTTCCTTTTCTTATTTTCATCCCATTGGTATATTCCAGAAACATTATTATTAGATTCTAAGGAATAGGGACTGCACTTGTGATTTCATTGGTACAGGGAATTCTTAAATGTGGAAACCACCCCTACAAGGCAGGTCTACACCTTCTTTGCAATTTACAGTCTTGGTTGCCTAGACTAAGGGCCTTGTACAACCAGCGTATGTCAGAGGTCAGAACTGAACTCAAGTCTTCAAGCTTCAAATTCAATTATTTATCCATTATGCAACACTGTTTCTCCATTTCAAGAATCCTCAGATTAGAGGCACAATTACACATGCACCCCTTATCACTGAACATTACTTTACCAAGTGCTAGATGTCACCTTGGAATTGACTTGCAATAATTCCAGATGCCAGGTTGAGCCAATTGTTACAAGTGAATGATCCAGAATGTTGATATTGCTTTAGATAACTGGGATAGTAAGAGTTATGATATCTTCATGTTACAGATGAGGGAACAGAAATCCAAAGAGATTAAATGGCTTACCAAAGTCTCACACGTAGTTATGGACAAAGCTGGGACTTCAGCAACTGGCCGCTGATTCCAAGGCTAACAGAGTATCTCTTCCTAGGTAATAGTACACAGGAGCAGGATTCATCTTCCCCAAGAGTTGTTGTCACTGCTTTCCTACTTTTGTGATGTCTCTCTAATCAAAACTCAAGATTCTGAGCCTTGGGACCTTGTCCCTACCGCTTTCAGTCCTTAGCTTATTTCTATCTTCTGATGAATTCCTTCTATCTTCTTCGCTCTCATCCCCATAACTCTAATAGGCTGTCCTGCAGCAAGAGACAGGTATCTGGGGCAAGACGGTGTCAAAAGACAAGATCAATGAAAAGCTCTTTTTCCGTTTCTGTTTCCAGTAGTGATGCCCATCTGACCCTGGGCAGTGGCATTAAATGCTGTGCCTACTCTGCTATAGCATGGCATGAATCTGTCCGGGTGAACTCCTCTATCTGTAAATACCACAAGGCCTCTGTGACTCTCTAGCCTTCAAAAAAGCTCACCCTAATTAATCTCTTCAAAACCTCTCACCAGATGATGCCAGGAATCCAGAAGATTTCCTCATGGGCTACTGTTTCACAATTTTCTGCCCATTCTTGGAAACCTGAGCTTAAACCATTCAATACAAGTTTTGTTTTGCTATCATGTCATGATTCTTCCTGCCCTGCTCCTCCCATGATGCATACCCAGAAGCTTTGCAGGATATACTAGTCAGTCTTCATGACCCTGTTTCTATGTTCTCTGTAGCTTCCACCACTATTGGGCATGTGAATAGTCTTTTACTTCAGCTCATTAGCATTTCTCATTAATAAATTATATAGAGATGAATACACATACACACACACACACACACACACACACACACACACACACACATATATATATATACCCACTTGAGGCAGAGAGGTGGTAAAGCAGATAGAAACCTGGGCCTGGAGTCAGAAAGACCTGAGTTTAAATTCAGACCCATACACTTAATAGCTGTGAGACCCTGGGCAAGTCACTTAACCTCTGTTTGTCTCAGTTTTATTTGTTCTGTGAGGTTTGCATTCAGTCCAAGGGCCTTCCCTGAGGACCAGGAGGGCCCCACGTGGCCTTGAGGATGTTGGCTCCTCACTTGAGGAGGTCCAACCAGCTCCCGAGGCCACCCCTGGCGTTCTAGGGCAGCTCTGATTGTTAGGAAGCATGTTTTGTTGTTTTGTTTTCATATCAAGCCTAAATCTTTCTCCCAGCAACTTGCACCCATTACTCTAAATCCCACCACTCGGGGCCAGACAGAATGAAAGGCATCTTTCTTTCATGTGGTCACTCTTCAGACCTTTGCAGATGACTGTTGTTTTACAGAAATGAGCATACGTTACACTGGTATTCACATCCTCGTGTTCTTGAGGCCATGAAGTCAAAGCTTAGCTTACATCTACAAAGCTTCTCAGGCTTTCCCTAGGCTAGCTCCTTCCATCCTTGCCTGCCCCACCTCCCACGTCTGGGCCCCTGCACCGGCTGGCCTCCACTCCTGGAATACTTTCCCTCCTCTCCTCTGCCTCGTGGAATCCCTGACTTCCTCCCAGGCTTGGCTCCAATGCCACTTCTGCTGGGAGCCTTTCCTAGCTCCCTCAGACGTTTGAGTCTTCCCTTCTACCATCCATCTGCCATGAATATATCTTCTATGAACCTATTTACTTACATGTTGTATCATCCACCCTAATGGGAGTTCTTTGAGGTCAGGGACCGATTTTTGCCTTTATTTGTAACACCAGTACTTAGCACAGTGCCTAGCCACAGTAAGCCCTTGATGACCGGCCTATAAAACCCTTTAAGTAAGATAGTACCATTTTTATTATGCTCATCAGGCAGATGAGGCAAAAGAACCTTAGGCAGGTCAAGTGCTTTGCCCAAGGTCCCAGGCTAGCAAAGCCAGGTCTTGAACCCAGGTATCTATGACTCATTCTATTATATTATACTGGTTTCCACCCCACCCATGAAAGGGCTTGCTAACATAAAAATACTATTAAATGTTCTGCGGTTTTTTCATTTGTTTTTAAAGCAATGATCAGCTGGTGGTTCTTTAAGAAACACACTGACCCCAGAACAAGAGCCCACATTTCCATGGGGGCTGCTTGGAACAGAGCAACAGGAACTATGGTCTTTGAAAACAGAAAAGTGAAGCAGACCATTCAGAGATTGAAGGCAAGCTCATGTTGGGCAGTCACCTTTGTTTCTTTCCCATTGCCTTCTGCTTCCTCTTTGCCTTTTCCTCCCTCTCCCTACCAGCCCCAAGGACTGCTATACATCAAAGAAAGGAAAGCCCAACCTAATAAATTAAAAGCACCCTTCACCTCCGGTCTCCAGGCTAAGGCTAGTTCATAGAAAGGCTAGCAGAATCTTAACAATCCTGTACAATGAGGAGACTGGCCAGTGAAAGCCCAGCCTTTAGAGCATGGAATGGGTTGATTCACTCTTTCTGGCAGGTTATAAAGAACAAATAAAATATATCATGCCCAGTTTCAATGTAATCCTTGGAGGTTTTCTGGGCCTACTAGCCATGAATGAATGAAAGACAGGAATGGTAATGCTATAGTCTCTAAATTGGCAAAGGAGCCAGAACTGACAGTACATTCAAAAGGTTCCCACCCCACCCATAAAAGGACTTGCTAACCTAAATATGCTATTAAATGTGAAGTTGTTTCATTTTGTTTTCTTAAAGCAATGATCAGTAATTTATTGCTGTCTCTTCCATGGCATCTTTTATGTGAGGAAGAACTGCCATGAGCCTCCAGATAAGTGGCACTGACAGGGGAGATAAGTAAGTCAGTGGTTAGAGCACTGGGTCTAGAGTCAGGAAGATACGAGTTCAAATTTATCCTCAGTCACTTACTAGTTGTGCGACCCTGGGCAAATCACTTAACCTCTGTTTGTCTCAATTTCCTCATCTGGAAAATTAGGATAATAATAGCACCTATTTCCTAGAGTTGTGAGGATTAAATGAGATAAATTTGTAAGCTGCTTAGCATGGCTCCTGGTATATATTAAGCACTATATAAATGATATCTATCATGTCTTTGGTGCTGATTCATTCCAATTTTTTCACTAATGAGTATCTGGAGATGGAACTGACCAGGTTACCTGCCTCTGAGCTCCCAAAGTTTTGAAGGACCATCCGGGGTCCCTTCGGCAATTGCCATCAGTATTAGAGACTACTGGAACCACGGCAGCAAACGTGTGGCAGCTTGGTGGTACTGTGGATAATGCACTAGACCTAGAATCAGGAAGACCTGAGTTTAAATGAATCTTCGGATGCTTACTAGCAAGTCATTACCTTCTGTCTGCCCTGAGATGGTGCAGTAAATAGAGCACCAGACCTGGAGTCATTATCCTAAGCTCAAATCTGGACTCAGAGACTTACTAGCTGTGTGACCCTGGATAAGTCACTTGACCCTTATTGCCTTAGTTTCCTCTTTTGCAAAATGATATGAAGAAGGAAATAGCAAACCACCCCAGTATCTTTACCAAGAAAACCCCAAATAGGCTCATGGACACAAATGAAAAGTGACTGAACTGCCTCATCTACAAAATGAGGATAGTAATGGTACCTATCTTCTGGAGTTGTGAGGGTTAAATGAGATAATATTTGTAAAGAGCTTTATAAACCTTAAAATGCTATATAAATACTAGCTATTATTATCATTGTTGTTGTTGTTGTTGTTGTTGTTATTAAACCTTATCGACCAGCCCAGCAGTGGATTTGCCTGTCAGCCAAAATGCTACATCCTGAAAAGAGCAGGTCTAACTGAGCAGTCTGCCTTTTACCACACCATGCCCTGAAGGGAGCTGATGGGGATGCCTTGAAGGGAGGGGAAACAAAACAAACAAGCATCAGTGTCACCAAATACTTTCCAGCCCAGTGAGTTAACTCTGCGTGGGCCTTATTACTATTTAATTTAACCTTGTAGCCATTCTTCCTCATCACCCCCCATCCCAGACTGTGTGTGTGTGTGTGTGTGTGTGTGTGTGTGTGTGTGTGTGTGTGTGGAGAGGGTAGAGTACAAGTTGAAGGTAATCAGCTTCTTTAAGACTGATCCCACTATCTTAAGGGACTTTGTGTATATGTTAGAGGACAAAGCCCTTCCTGGTTTGGGGGATGCTTTTTGTAACTTCCCCCTTCGCTATACCTTCTCAGTAAAAATCCCTGTGTGCAAGGTAAATTATATCAACCAGTGAATCAAGATCGTTAGGTCAAAGCACACTGGATGGCATCAGGAGGAGTCATAAATGGTAACCAGAGTTAACTCTAGAACCCCTCCAGCAGGGTTACCCTAGCCTCTGAGACACAATTAGGCAGTGTAAGTGGGGGCTGGAAGAATGAGCCCAGAGGAGACACCGTACATGTACAAATGGTTGCTTGCACTCCAGCTATTTTTAAAGGTTCTGGGTCCAGAAACCTACCAGGGATATTGTTTTAGGATCCATAAGCTGTTCATTTGGACATCTGTCCTAGAAGCAAAAATTATCTGCTTGTCTTTGTAAGTCAGCAATGAGATAATCAGCCATGTCAAGATATCAGTTGGCGATCAAAATAAAACAAAATTAAATTATTATTGACCGAAACTAATTTTATCTTGAAAACATCTGAAATAGTTTTATTTTGGTATTTTTTTCTTTAAATTTTTAAAACACCAGAAGATAAAAGATATTTTTAAATGGAAAAGAATCAGTACACATAAAGACTTCATGTATTTCTCTTGCACATGAAAATAAAAGACCTCATTAGATTTAGACCACTTTCCAAGGGCAGGCTAAAGGTTTTATGGAAAACAGCTCCACTGACCAAGGTTAGCCAGTTGCCAATATTTGAAACAAATCAAAATTCCACTGGAGATCATCCAATCTTCAACTAGGAAAAACATGCAGAAAAAATACATTTTTCAGATATTTTTCATGGACTGTGTATTTTCTTTCTTATTGTCATTGTTGAACTAAGTTGACCCAATTTGACCCATCATTTCCAAAGGGAACAATGGCTCTCAAAAGAGGGATAATTTATGATGTCATGGAAAGAGCTACTACAGATGAGGACATCGCTGTTTTACGCACATCTACATGCTACTGGGTTGCTTATAACCATAGCATCCAAACCCCATAGAAGAAGAACCCTAACTGATGAAGCCAAGGTTCACACACCCAGAAATTCCTGAGTTCTGTCTCAGTGGACTTAGGTTCCAGCAGTAAGGCTATATCATACTCCCTGCCCAAACGCCAACATAGCTCTGAGCATCACTGGCTTTGCTTTAGAGTAACTAGAAAACCAACAGAAAAAGAATTCCCATCCTGTCTTCAAATATTTTTAAAACTCATAGGATCATTCATTTTGGAAAAAGGTCAGGAATATGATATTCATTGATGTAGTTCATCTGCAACTTGTGGTCTTAATGAGTTACCTGGGGGATACCAAGTAACTTGTCTATAAAAAAACAAACAAACAAAAACAAAAAACAAAAACCTATATTTGTCAGAGGCAGGATTCAAACCCAGTTCTTTCTGAGACCAAGGCTAGTCTTCTGTCCCACGGCTCACTTCTTGAGTTCAGTTACAGGAAAGAGTAATTCCATTAACTTGGAAGGACTTCTGGATTGGGGTACTTACAATAGACAATGCTTCCTCATTCCTGTTTTAAATCTTCCCATGTGGTACTCTTGCTGATAGGAGGAAGTCCAGTCAAGGAAATGATAACATAGCATCCTTGGAGGAGAATTTTTCCTTAGTCAAATAAGGACAAGTGTTCTCCTATAGCCAACAAAAAATAAATAAACACAGAAAGGTTTGTGTATATTTTTAGAAACATGGAAAATAAAACACAGTAATTAAATCAGTAAATCAATCAAACAGATAAAAATAATTCCTCTGATTATATCAAGCAGTTTAACCCAAACAGCAAAAAGCCTTATTGTAGCAGAAAGAACACTGGATTTTGGAATGAAAGGAACTGGGTGTGTATCCTAATCACTTAGTCCCTGTGTGACCTTAGACAAATTCCCTTCATTTTCTCATTGGTAAATGGAGGGGGTTGGGTTAGATGGCAAACTGTAGTTTCTTCCATCTTTACAGCCATGCTTATCACCTAAGAAGCCTCAGCCACAGGCTCTGGATGGAGGGGTTCAGGTCTTCCTGTGGTTCACAAAGAGGCCAATTCGGCTCTTCCACAATGGCCCATATTCTATTCTAAAATATTACCTGGATGTTCTGATAAGTACTAACATGAAGAGAATCTAGGCTACTTTAATAGCATCTTGCATTGTTTGTGTAACACTTCTCAGTTTACAGAATAATTCCACAGATATTGTCTCCTTGGAGATGATAGCAATAGCAATAATAATAATACCTAACATCCATAAAGTGCTTTAATGTAGGCAAAGTACTGCATGTGTGTGTGTGTGTGTGTGTGTGTGTGTGTGTGTGTGTGTGTGTGTGTGTGTGTAAAATCTCATTTGACTCTCACAACAGCCATATGCAGTAGATGCCATTTTATAGAGAAGGAAGCTAAGGCAGGAACAGTGACTTGCCCAGAAGGATACAGCTAGTGAGTATCTGAGGTATGACCCAAAATCAGGTCTTCTTGACCCTAAGTCTATAGCTCTATATACCTTACCACACTGTGCTGTGGATTCCCTCATGGAATCTAGCAAATAAATGGGAGATAGGTCATCAGCTCCATTTTACTGGTGAGGAAACCGAAACACACAGCAGCAGTCAATACACTTTGTTAAGATCACCTGACTGCTTAGTTGTGTAATCACGGAGAGACCAGAAGCTAGGCTCTGTAACTATTAGAGACTTTTTTGACTCTGCCAGACCAACCCTTTTACAGATGCATTCAACTGACTCAGAGAAAACTGTATTTAACACAACTACTATGTGGAGAAAGATACCAAAAGAACCTCAGAAATTTTTGGCAGGAAGATTTAAATCTTGGGTTAGGACAACTCATTAAATCAAAATTACAAATGGCCATTGGAGAAATGTCAACAGTTGAACAGATAATTAGACAGACTGAGAGTTAGAAGGGACTCAAAGACTCTTTAATCCAATCCCCTCATTTTCTAGAAGAGAAAACCAAGAGATATGAAATGTCAAATTATATTTAGATTTTCTATTAAAATCATTAAATTCCATTTAAAATTGTTTTTAATTTTTAATAAAAATAAATAAAATAGGAAAATTTAGACACTTAGAAATGGAGAAGGTTTTTGAAATCATCTTCTACATGCCATTGTTTTAAAAATAAGCACTCAGAGACCCAGAGAAAGTAAGTCACTTACCCAAGGTCACATAGCTAACACATAACAATCCTGGGGATTTGAACTCAGTTCCTCTGACTCATAATTTTTTTTAATGCCATAATCCACAGCTTCAGTCAAGAAAGAAAAATCAGGATTGTAACATTAATCTATCAACCTTTGAAATGTATACTCTTTTTTAATTATTATTTTAAGAGGGGAGAGGAAGAACATGCATTGATTAAGCATCTGCCATGTGCCAGTGCTTTACAAATATTATCTCATTTGATTTTCTCAACAATCCTGGGAAGTGGCTGATGCCTGCTCATTTTACAGATGAGGAAACTAAGGTAGAAAGAGGTTAAACAATGACTTGTCCAGGGTCATATGGCTACTAAATATCTGAGACCAAATTTGAACTCAGCTCTTCTTGACTCCAAGGTTAGAGCTGTTACTCACTGTGCCACCTAGATTCCCCTCTTTCAAGAGTGAACTCATCCCTAATGAATTCAAAGGTTTTCATGACAGATGTGAATGCAACAATAGCATCTTTTAAGTGCTTTCCATTTTGATTGATTGAAGTGGACCCAATGAAACTGTCAGAAGGAACCTCAAGAGCATTTTCAGAGATTATAAAGACCTGGGCAAGAAAATGAAGTCTATCAAGGAACCAGTGACATTTTCCTCGATGTTATCCATCAAAGACAAGGGACATAAAATAAAAAGAAAAACTGCTTTTGAAAGTTAACAGTTGGCTAAGAAAGTGGTATCTGAAATGGACCTGTAATCTTGGACAATGGATTAAAATATTGGAATAACAGATTCCTGGCCTAGAATATGGTACACTTGACAAAAGTTAGTGAGAATATATGTACTGAGTGTCTTATAAATCTGATCAAAGGGGCTTTTAAAATTTAAAAAAAGGGTAAGGGAGGGGGGAAAGCCTGCTAGAAACCATAGAAAGTAGCTACAACGAAAAAAGAATAGCAGTTGAGATTCCAGAAACTCATAGCAGAAAACTATCCAAGAAAGAAGAAATTATTTATTTTACTTAGGTTTTATTTTACATAGATTTTATACCCATGGCCTCAAAAGTTTATATATTACCTCAAACAGTGTTTAGATTACCAAGTAAGAGGAACTAGAAGCTTCAATGCTAATATGCACTAAGGATCACTGAGGCTTGGTGGGAAGAAGTCACGACAGTAATATAGCTCAAACTACTTTATTTAAAAAAAAAAAAAAAGGATGATGAGGGAAAAAGAGGATGGGGTAGTATTGTATATTAAAACATGTGGGGAGATCCAAGAACCAGAAAGTGGATGCATGTCGGAGAGCATTTGAATAAAGATCAATGGGAATCAATGGAGCATCTAGTCAACTATCAAAACATAAGTAATGTCATGGGAATATACTACTCATTACCTGAACAGAAAAAGAAGAGATTAGGAGTTTTGGAAACAGATTACAAGCCAGGCACAGAAACATAATATCACAATGATGAGTGACTTCAATTTTCCATATGTCTGCTGGGGCTCTTTCTTTGCCAAAAGTAGAGCAATTTATAACTTCTTGATTTGTCTTAATGATAATCTCATCTTTCAAAATATGGAGAAATCAACAAGGGGAAATTCTATGCTGGATCTGAATCTCATTAAAAGAATTGTTTTGTAGAAAAGATGGAGATCTTGGGAGGAAATAACCACTCACTTCTAAAGGAATGTTGGGAATGGTCTGACATGCACTCCAGGTTTTATGAAAATAAGTTTCAAAGGGTTCAGAGGAAAAATAAGTATAATCCCAGAATAAAATTTTATGAGGGAAGTTAACCCAAAAAGAATGGGGAACCTTCAAGAATGAAATTTTGAAGACGCAAAAAGATCTCTGATTAAGAAGGCGACGTGAAGGGAAATAGAGAAGCCCAGTTCTTGCACATAAACCAAAAAGGACCCCAGAAAAAGAAATGATAAAGAAAACTAAAAAGAAATTCTCCTCCATCCAATCCAGAACTATGCAAAATGACATACAAAAGCTGGGGGAGGCAGATCAGAGTTGCACCATGGAAGCCAACTCAGTTTCCAGCTAACGGTCCAGAGTCTAGTAAAGCTAAGAAGATGAGTCATGTCAGCATGAGTTCACGAGAATGCTAGAAGCCTGGGGAAGTGGGAAGAGGAATGGCAACAGGGAAAGCAGCACTAGCTCCCATGGGATAACTAAAGCCACTTAAAGTTATGAATAAGGGAGTCACAATTGAGAGTGAACTCCAAAATACAAGCCCTGAAGTCAGAAGCCAAATTCACACCACCAGAACAAAAGCAGGGGGTCAGAATCAGCCCCCAAAGTTCAATGTGAAGATAGGCAGGGCCCAGCTGTTCACACCTGGGAGGACTGGGAGCCACAATAGGAAACAGAGCCAACTTAATACCTGGGCACCAATGCCAAGGATATTTATAGAAGGCCTGAGACCACCATGATCTTCAGTACTCTACTAGAAACGATCAAGACCAAAGCAAGGTGTGGAACCACCTCCCCAGTGGGGATCATGTAAGGAGAAGGCCTGAACTCACAGGGTACTACTAGTAGACTGAGTAAGTGCCCTTTATTGAGACGGGCATCGGGTTGACTACCAGTCATCCTGTCCAGATCAGGAGCAGTGGCACCCAAACTCCAGAGAGGGTAACCCAACCAAGGGCTATGTGATCCTGCCAAGCTTTCTGGAGGGGACTGAACAAACAAACAAAACAGAATTCCCAAAGCCAGAGCTCAGGCTGAAAAGATAAGTAAATAGAAGAGCACTTTGAACAGAGTGAAGAAATAACATGGGCTAAAAGAGGTAAACCCGAAAGAACAGAATATGATTAAAGAAAAAAAAGTGGACCACATGTACCAGAAGAACTGCTGGAAGAAATAATGAGAGAGAGAAAAGTGAAATGAGAGAGAAAATTATAGGCCGGGAGGGAAAATGGAAAGTAAGATAAATAGCTTAGAACAGAAAGTGGAAAATGTGACTCAAGTAGCAAACGTTCTGTAAAACAGAAACAAAGACAGTTAAATGATACCATGAGACAGCAAGAAATATTACAGCAAAATCAAGAGATTTCTTTAAAATAGAAGACAACGTGAGGCATCTTTCTACAAATGACCTCAAAGCATTGTATTGAGTATTGAGGATAGCTGGATAAGCTGTGGTGTATGATTGTAACGGAACATGCTTGTACTGTAAGAAATGATGAAGGGGATGATTTCAGAAAAACCAGGGAAGACATAAATTGACACAAAGTACAGTGAGCAGAACCAGGAGAACATTGTACACAGTAACAATATTCAAATGATAGTCAGCTGTGAAGGACTTAGCTATTCTAACCAATACAATGATCCAAATTCCAATTCCAAAGTATTCATAATGGAAAATGCTATCTACTTCCAGAGAGAGAATTGATGAACTCTAAATACAGATTGAAACATATATTTCTTTTCATTTTCTTTTTTATCCTTCCTTTTTTTTTGGTCAATATGGCTAATAAAATAGTTTACAGGACTTCGTATGTATAATGGATGTTATATTACTTGCTTTCTCAATGAGGGGGAAAGGACTGGAAGGAGAAAGACTTTGGAACTAAAACTCTTTTTAAATTAATGTTAAATTATAAAAAAAAAGGAGAAAAAGAAAAAATGAAAAGAAAAAGAAAAAGTTTAAGAAGACATAATTTAAGAATCTACAGAACCCCTGAACACCATGACTAAGAAAAAAACCTGGATACCATATCGTAAGAAGCAAAAAATGAAACTGCCCAGACCTCTTAGAACTTGAGAGATCGATTACATTGGTTATCTCCTGAAAGAAAACTCAAACTGAAAACAGATATAAGAGCCCAAATCCTGAGTTTTACAATCAATGAATAAAATATTGCAAGCAGCCAAAAAAAGTACTGTCTGAAGTACCAAGGAAACACAATAAATATTAGACAAGACTTAGCCACTGCAATGGAAAGAAAGGGCCAGCTAGGTGGTACAGTAGATAGAGCACTGGGCCTGAGGTCAGGAAGATCTGAGTTCAAATATGGCCTCAGACACTGACTAGATATGTGACCTTGGGCAAGTCACTTAACCCTATTTGCTCATCTGTAAAATGAGCTAGAAGAAGAAAATGGCAAAACACTCTACTATCTTTGCCAAGAAACTCCCAATGGGGTCACAAAAAGAAGGACATGACTGAAAGAACTGAACAACAATGGATAGAAAGTCTTGAGAGAGAGCATTCTAAAAGCCAGAAGATGGAGACGG
This sequence comes from Phascolarctos cinereus, assembly GCF_003287225.1. NCBI lineage: Eukaryota > Metazoa > Chordata > Mammalia > Diprotodontia > Phascolarctidae > Phascolarctos > Phascolarctos cinereus. The sequence continues at coordinate 11,271,660 of NW_027556402.1, read as the reverse complement.
TCAACCAAAAACATCTTACCCAATAAAATTGAGTGTACTGCTTAAAGGGAATAGATGGATCTTTAATAAAACAGGATTTTAAAGTTTTCTAATGAAAAGACAAATCCTGAGTAGAAATTTTGAAATGTAAATGGAGGAGTCAAGAAAAATCTAGAAATATCAGTATGTTTGAGGAGCTGGAAGGGTTAAATGATGAACTGCTTACATTCTCAAACCAGGAGAAGAGACACATCTCCCTTCAGAATCCTGATGTCCCCAAGAGTCAGAGAGGGAGTTCAATATGATAAACATAGGGCCCTATGTTCTATTAGTTCTAAGAGAATAAAGAAAAGATGGCAGGGGGGAAAAAATCACAGGAAGGCAGGAATGGGAAGAGGAAAAGGTACTTACTAATTCACATGAAAGGAATTCACTGAAAAAGTTAGTTCTAAGAGAATAAAGAAAAGATGGCAGGGGGGAAAAATCACAGGAAGGCAGGAATGGGAAGAGGAAAAGGTACTTACTAATTCACATGAAAGGAATTCACTGAAAAAGTATTCAAACAAGGAGGAAGGAATTTAGAAAGCATTTAATGACTTCACTTATATTAACAGAATAAAATTCAAACACACACATGCATAAAGTTTTTGGTGTAGAAATGCATTAAACTAAACAGGATTTTAGGCAAAGAGGAGAGGTTTGTATAAGAGGCAAAGCAGAGTTGGGGAGGAAATATTCATAAGCAAAACAAAGCGTTTTTTAGGAGGCTGACAAGAGAGAAGGTCTTGAGAAGGAAATGGCAAACCACTGCAGTATCTTTGCCAAGAAAATTCCAAATAGGCTCAAGGAGAGTCAGACACAACAGAAACAACAGAACAAGGACAAACAAGATAAAAGAAGGTATAAAAACCAGAAATCTCCAAGAACAGAACACATTACAGATTAACAGTGGCTTCCATCTCTTTCTTGACCCATTTGCAAAGAGGGAGGAAGTCAAGAGGAAAGAAGAAAAAAAAAGAATAAGAAGTTATTGTGGGGGGAAACATACAATCATAAAAGTGATTGTGAATGAAATGTACTCACCCATAAAACAGAAGAAGGAAACAGAATGGATTAAAAACAGAACTCAACAATAATAATAAGTTGTTCAAAAGAAATCCACTTGAAACAGAAAGATTTGAACAGAATTAAAATGAGGAGCTGAAGCAGAATTTATTATACTTCAAGCAAGTTAAAAAAATCAGGAGCAGCAACCATGATCTCAGACAAGATAACAATTAAAATAGACATAATTAAAAGTTGATAAAGCAAAAGACTACATTATGCTAAAAGGCAGCAATGATCATGAAATTATATCAATACTACACAATCACTTAATGGCATCACATCTAAGTACAAAAAGGAAAAAGTTAATCTAATTGCAGGGAGAAATAATAAAACTATAATAGTTGAGGACCTCAGTATGAAACAAGTAATAGCTTGAACAAAATAGGATATAAAATAAAAACACAAAAAGCATCAGTCTTTCTATATATATTACTAAGAAATCCCACCAGGAAGAGAGAGGAATGAAATTCCATTCACAAAAGTCATAGAATGGATATACTTTCTGGTAGTACAACTATCAAGATACACACAGGAGTTATATGACTACAACTATAAATTTTTTTTTAATAAAAATAAAGATATTCTCAGAACATGAAAGAACAAATAACACATAGCAAGGCACAGACCTACATATTGTTTAGTCATTTCAGTCATGACCACATTTGTTTTTTTTTTTTGACAAAGATCCTGGAATGGTTTGGCATTTCCTTCTCTAGCTCATTTTTATAGACAAGGAAACTAAAGAACCAGGGTTAAAGGACTTGCCCAGGGCCACACAACTGGTAAGTGTCTGAGGTTGGATTTGAACTCAGGTCTTCCTGACTCTAGCCCCTATCCACTGTGCCACCTAGCTGCCTGCAGATACATATATATATATATATATATATATATAAACAGAGTCTATAGTACTAAAGTTCAGAATGAGCTAAGGCTAAAGAGGAAAGTGAAAGACAATGGACAGAAATTTGTTCTGCTTTATTTTGTTTCATTGTCTCTATTGGGAGAGAAAAAAGGGATCAAAGAAAAGATAATAGAGTGATTGAGATGATGATAATGGTGCTCTGGCTCACTTCTCCGGAGGAACGCTGGCTACATCTCCCCCTCAGGAGGCTGGGGGAGCCCAAGAGTTGGGATGTCTCCATTGCTCCAAGCATTGATCAGATGTGTTTCCTTCACAGTTAAAGCTAGTGGCTTGCCCTAATTCCATTTAGCCGCCTAATGTACACTAACTTTTAAGAAGGGAGTATTTACTTTGAAGACACAGAAATGACAGAACAAACGTTTGTCTTCTAATACTGCGGGGACATGGTTTTAGCTAACTTCCAACATAACACCGGTCTCACTGAATTCACGTCCAGCTTAGACAAGAATCCCAGCTGAGGCCTTGTCTCAGCTGCCATGGAACTAAGTCCCCAAAGTCACTCTGCTTCTGGGGCGCTCATGCCTCACCAGCTGCAAACCAGGGACAATAGAGCCCCATCTGACCTTTCAAATCTCATTAGATCAGAGGACTCCAATCCTTTCTCCTCAAATGGAAAGTAACAAATGCAGAGGTCAAAGACCAAGGCCTTTTGACAAGGCCACAGGAAGTGAGAGGTGAGCAGGTCCCAAGGCCTCTCACCTAAACAAAAATGATGAATGCTGAGTCCAAAGACCAAGGTTCTTTGACAGGGCCCCAAGGCCTGAAAAAGAGAAGGCCCCATGGCTTCTCCCCTGCATCACTGTCTCTCACCAGACTCAGGGAAGTAGTCTAAGATCACTCAAGAGCACATCTCAAGAGAATGAGGTATAGAGACTAGGCTGAAAGAGAATCAGCCTTTTTGAAGACACCTCCAGTTCACAGACAATGAAAAACAGTTCCTTCTAATCATCTGGTTAGGAGAGCAGAACCAGTGACAGAATGTGTCCGTGTGCGGAATTCACCATCTCTCCCTAGTGTACTCTCTTGGAGCAGACACCTAGCTCCACTGCATGGCGAAGTTGGATCAGCTGAATGAGCCAATTAACTGGGCACATTCACAGTTTCCCCATTTCAATAGTAAAAAAGAATCCAAAGTTCTTTAATTACTATTTTCCTTCTCTTTTCCACCAAAGCATTGGATATGAAAGAACAAAAGTGGCAAACAGAGAGTTGATGCCCAAGAGAAGTAAGAAGATAACTAAGAGAACCTAGCTTCCTTTGACGAATTCAAGTCTTTTGGTCTAAATGAAGTACATCTTAGGGTACTATAAAAGAGCTGGCAGTCATAATTGCCAAGAAATTATTAGTGATGTCTGAAAGTTTGTGGAACATTAAAGAAGTACCACAAGATTGGAAAAGGGAAAATTATATACTGACTTTCAGAAAAGGAAGATAACTGAGTTTGCAAACTTTAGGCCAGGGAACTTCACTTTGACTCCTGGAAAAATGGCTAGTAAACATTTAGGAAGGGAAGTGATGATTATCAAAAGACAGCATAGTCTCATCAAGACAACTTCATGCCAGATTAACCTTATTTCTTTTTCTGACAGTGTTATTACACTGGTAATTCAGGGAAGTGCTGGAGATAGAATACAACATTTGATAATGGCTAAGATGACAAGTGGACTAAATGATAATACAATTAGGTGGATTAGGAACCGATAAAATGGCTGGACTTGAAGAGGAGTCATTAATGATTCATTGTCAACTTGGCAAGAGGAATGTTCCAGGGACACGTGCTTGGCTCTGTGGTTTTTAACATTTTTATCAATGAATCGGATAAAGATATTGATAGTACGCTCATCAAATGTGGAAATGACCCAAAACTGAGAGAAGAGCTAACACACTGAATGCCAGAGTCAGGATCCCAGAGGATTTCAATGGACCACAGCATTGGGCTGCATCTAATATGGAGAAATTCAGTAGACATTGATAATCATAGTCTTGCAATTAGGTTCAAAAATATCAGCTTTTCAAAAATAGGACAGAGGAAGCATGGTTAAATTGCAGTTTGCCTGAAAAAGATCTGAGGGGTTTAGTAGACCACAAACTCAATATGAACCAGCTGTGTGATGTGACAGCCCCAAAAGCTAATGAGATCTGGGGCTACATTAAGGAAGACATAGTTTTCAGAAAAAAAGAGATGATAGTTTCCTTGTTTTTCTCTGCCATAGTCATACCATATCAAGAGCACTGTGTTCAACCCGAGGCTCTATAGTTTATGAAGATCACTAAAAGGCTGATGAGTATTTAGAGGAGGGATGGTGACAGTTGGTCAAATGATGACGACTGAAGGAATTTATTCTGGAGAAGAGAGGGCTCAGGAGGACCTGATAGTTGTCTTCAAGTATTTTTTTTGAAAGACTAGCCATAAGGGAAGAGATTTGGTCTGTTTCATCTCTGGAGGGCAGAATCAGGAGCAATGAGTGGAAATTTAAAATCCAAGTCAAGGAAAACTTTCTAACCATCAGAACTGCCCCAAAGTGGAATGGGCTGCACAGAGCAGTGGTGGGTTCCTCACAGGGGTGTGCTGGGTCAGCATCATTACCTAACTTATTTTTCATTTTCCGGGTGAGCATTTACACTTAGAAAATTGGGAAATCTGGACTTGATTTATTGCTTATTGATTGTCTAGACTTAAAGTAGTAGAAAAATGTTAGTAATGCATATTAAACTTAAAAGTGTGTCCATACACTTTCTTTTCTCCCCCCAGAGAGTTGGATGGGGGAAAACACTTAGCAGAACATTACTGTTTCTTCTTCACTAAAGGTCATCATAGGAGATTGATTTTCAGATTTATTACAACAAATATTCCTTTCAGTTATGGATTAGACAAGATGGCTTCCAACTCTAAAATCTATGATTGTCTATAATTGAACCAGTATAGGAAAGATGGAAAACATATGTAGGACCTTGCCATATAGGCAATTTCCATACCCAAAGATGGGGTTTATGTGTTCATTGCTAATTATGTATGTTCAGGAAAGAAGAGTCTATTTAACTTCAAAAGGGCAAAAGGGATGGGAGCAGGGAAACTACAGATGTTTCTGAGAAGTGCCTAGCAGTCTATGATGTTTATATTGGTTGGTAAAATAGAGCCACATATTAATTGAATTGGATAGACTTGGGCTATGAGCCACCCCTTTGTGGGTTACATAGCAAATGGTTCACAAAGCTGGACCGAATTCTTAGATCATAAAGCAGATAAATTATTCTGTGGCCCTAAAACCACAACTATAGCAGGGGGTGAAAGCTAAAAATAAACATTAAAGAACACAATGAATTTATTCAGTACATGCAGAGCAAAATTAAAAGCAATATTCATCTTTAGATCTCCCAGAGTGCCAATCAGTGGTTTAGAACAGTTGTTCAGCTGTGTCTGACTCTTTGTGACCCCATTTGGGGTTTTCTTGGAAAAGATATTGGGATATTTTGCCATTTCCTTCTCTAACACATTTTATAGATGAGGAAAGAGAGACAAACAGGGTTAAGTGACTTGTTCAGAGTCATAGAGCTAGTGAATGCCTAAGGCTGGATTTGAACTCATGAAGATGAGCCTTCCTGACTCTAGGCCCAGTTCTTTACCCACTATACCACCTAGCTGGCTTTTAGAATAAGTAGGGCATCATTTAATCAATTATTAAACATCTCTCTCACTCTCTTCTCTATCTATACACATACATATATATGTGTGTGTATATATATATATACATACACACACACACACACACACATACATACATATATGTGTATTTTTTTTTAGAAAAAAATGTAATTTTTGGTGGGATCCTAATTTTTTAACTAAAAATCTGATGGAATTCTAATCTTTTTTTCCCCCTTTTTTTCTAGCTAAATCTAGGTAAGTATATTAAGTTTCCCTGACACAAGCCACTGGTGGTGGTGATGCACAGGACTTGTTTCATCCAGTCTTACCCATTTTGAGCAGATCTTAGCCTTGGACATACCTCAACTTGCCAAGAATTATTTCCAACTGCACTTGCCAAGACAGCAGTTTATAGAATTGAGTCAAACTTTTCCTCTTAAATGTAAATATCCTACATCGCTCTAATCTTTAAATTATCTTTCTTTTAGCATGGTTCTCATGACCTGCCCAATCAGCACTATCTATGCCATTAGACATGTTCTATCTTGAGTGTTACTAGGAACATTTCCTTAAAAGTACATAAAAGATTAAGTGGCTTTAATAAAGCTTTGCTCCCTCTTTAAACTGCCCAATTCTGAGGATAAATAAATGTTTGCCTACAAATACAGAGCATAATGTAGTATGCTGTCTTCCTTTATACTTTTATGACAATTTCACCTTGGTATAATTCATGCTCTTTTTAACTTCCTGTTAGGAAGCATATGGAAATCGAATGGATAAAATGTGTAGCACACACAAATTGAATGTGGGTCCAAATAAAAGAAGGTGAGGATGGGCTACAATCTGCACTGGTGGATGGAGTGCCCATACCAATGAAATTATGGAAAACATGGAAGAAGACAAGGCACTAGCTCCAGTCACAAGACCTGGGTGAAAATCACACCTCTGACACTACCCTGTGTGATTTTGAGAAAGTAACTTAATCTCTCTGGGTCTTACCTCCTGGTCTACAAAATAAAGGAATTAGATTAGACAGCCTCTGAAAACCGTTGCTAGCTCCAGATCTGGGATCCTTTGTAGCCAGATAGGAATTCAGCCAAGATTCACACTGTGAAATCTAATTTAACAGAAGTCAGGCAGGTTCAAGATTTAATTTGGTAACAATTGTATTGTTTTCAGTTAAGGCTCATTGGGAATAATTTAATGCAAGGTGAAGGTTTTTTAATGCCATTTTAATTGCATCTGAAACCAGATGAAAGCGGAGAAGTGTGCTCACTCAGATCTGTAGTGTTCAAGCCTAGAGGAAATAAAAGGAGAAATTGATAAAAAGAGGTTGGAAGCAATTATTTTCTTTGTGATACACATGGAAACATTTGTTTATGCCTGGTTACAGGGCATGCCTATGGATCTCTAGAGATGAATTTGCAGGGTGTTCTCAGGTCTCCCTTTCTGAGGTTTGTGAATCGAAGGGAATTTGGACCATCATGTATAACTTCCCTGGGCCTCAGCTTTCTCATCCATAAAACAAGGTGCTTGAATAAGACCTCTTCTAGCTTGAAATCCCATGACTCTAAGACTAAAGACTGACATTCGTAATTTCCAGTAAAATCCTTAAAAAGGTGAAAATATTTTTAATTATATTTCCAACTCGGCGGTGTGGAATTCTCGGGATAAGTTGAAAACTGTACACAACGAATGGAAGACTTAGAGATGATTTTTACCCAAGCCATTGGTTTTACTTCCCCGGGTTCTCTCCTGACTCATTTAATTTCCTGTCACCTAAAAGTAGAAGAGAAAGGGTGGCTTAGGAGATTGCTCAACTGTATGATTGCTAATGCTCTCCCAAGATATGAGAAAGATTTACAGGAGAATTATGACCCTGCTGAATCAATGTCACTTCCTATCTATCCTGCTCTAATCTCTCTGTTGACCACTAATCATCTGTCTCCAAATTCCCTTCAGACATAGGAACCTGGATGTCCAGTAGACATCTTAAACTCACACTGTCCAAGACAGTACTCATTCTCTTTTCCCCTAAACCTTCTCCACTTTCTACCTTCCCTATGACTTTAGAGGGCAACACCATGCTCTCAGTCCCTCGGGCTCACAACCTGTGGGCTGTCCTGTGTTCTTCACTATCTCTCACTCCTCCATATCCAATCTGTGGCCACAGCCTATTGAGTTCACCTTTGCACATCTCTCAAACCCACTCCCTTCTCTCCTCTGACACTTCCCCAACCCTGGTATAGGCCCTCATTACTTCATGCCTGGATTATTACAATACCCTACCTCACGTCTCTCTCCACTCTAATCCATCCTCCACTCAGCCTCTAAAGTGATTTTCCTAAAGTGTAAGTCTGATCATGTCAGCATCCTCTACTCAATAAACCGCAATGGTTCCCTATTGCCTCCAAGACCACATCCAAAGTGCTCCGTTTGGCATTCAAAGCTCTTCATAAACTAGCTCCCTCCTGCCTTTCAGTCTTCTCACATCTCACTCCAGACATATACGCTTCCATCCGGCAACACTGGCCTCCTGGATGCTCCACCATCTCTTGGCTCTGGGCACTTTCTCTGGCTGTCCTGCATCCTGGAATGCTCTCCCTCCTTCCCTCAGACTCCTGACCTCCCTGGCTTCCTTTAAGTCCTAACTAAAATGCTACCTTCTACAGGAAGTTTTTCCTAACCCCTCTTAATTCCTGTGCCTTCCCTCTCTTAATTATTTCGAATTTGTCCTGCATATAGCTTACTCTGCATATACTTATCTGCATGTTATCCCATCCCACCCCCATTAGATTATGAACTCCTTGAGAGCAGGGGCTGTCTTTTGCCTCTTTTTGAATCCCCACTGCTTAGCACAGTGCCTGACACATTTGTTGTTGTTCAGCTATTCAGTCCTGTCCAACGTGTCATCACCTGGTGGACCACAGCTTGTTGAAGTTGTCCATGGGGCCTTCTTGGCAAAGATACTGGAGAGGTTTGCATTTTCCTTCTCCAGTTCATTTTGCAGATAAGGAAACTGAGGAAAACAGGGTGAAGTGACTTGCCCAGGGTCACATAGCCAGAAAGTATCTGAGGACAGATTTGAATTCAGGTCTTCTTGACTCCAAGCCCAATGCTCTAGCCACTGTGCCACCTGGCGAAACTACATTATACCAAAAGGTACTATAGACTATGAATTAATATAAAAATATTACAGCAGGTTTTTCTGATAAAAGCGTCATTTCTCAAACACATACTGAGTCAAATTTATAAAAATAAGAGCTATTCCCCAATTGATAAATGGTCAAAGGATGTAAACAGGCAGTTTTCAGAGGAAGAAGTCAAAGCTACCTATAGTCAGATTAAAAAAAGTGTTCTAAATCACTATTGATTAAAAACACAAATTAAAACAACTCTGAGATAGCATCTCACACTTATCAAAATGACAAGTGCTGGAGGGCATGAGGGGAAAATGGGTACACTAATGAACTGCTGGTGGAGTAGTGAACTAGTCCAACCATTCTGGAGAATAATTTGGAACTATGACTAACAGGTTATAAAACAGTTTGACCCAGTAATACCAACTACTAGTTCTGTATCCCAAAGAGATATCAGAAAGAAGCAGGACCTTTATGTACTATATGTATAAATATACATATATATGTATGTATGTATATATGCATGTATATCTAGGTATAAATAGACTTATATACATATTCATATATACATACTCACATATATGATATGTTGATTAGAAACAGGTAGATTAATTCACGCTTACAGATGTAGATAGTATGACCAGTATCCTGAATGACAAAGTCAGATCCCTTGACAAGCTACAACACTGGGCTCAATCTAATATGGTGAAAGTAAAAAAGGATAAATTCTTTGGATTGAAAATACTTTTTGAATATTGGCAGAAGCAATATGAAATAAAATTTGGAAAAATAGATGGAGCCAGATGGTAAAGAGATTCAATTACCAGAGGAGTCTGGCCTTTATCCTAGAGGCAATAATGAGTCACTGAAGTTTCCTGGGAAGGGTGTATGTGTGTGTGTGCATGTGTAACATGGTTAAACTTACGCTCGAGGAATGTTAATTTGATAGCTGTATGGACCATGAATTATAGAGGGGAGATCTAATGCATGTAATATGTGACCCCAAGATAATGAACACAGGTACGTTTTTGTTTTTCTTCTTTTAGCAACATGAGGCCAAATGAATTGCAGTGTCCTTCCTTTCAACAAAGAACTGGAATATAAGAATTTCCTGAGTATTCTATGAAAATATAAAGGTGTGGCCTTTGGAAAAGAAGGAAGGGATATGTCAAGTGGATCTTTGTTCATAGAAAGGGAAGCTGTGTACAAATTTTGACATAATAATACAATCTAACATTTTATTATCTAATTACATATTGTAAGGTTTGCTAGGTATTTTGTTAGTTATTTAGATAGCTAAATATTAATATTAAATATTAAACTAAACCTAAAATAATAGATATCATCTCTTTGAGATTTAACTGTTATCTCATTTGCTTTTCATAATAACCTTGTGAAATGGTACTATTATTATCCGAATTTTAATGATGAAGAAACTGAGGCCAGTAGAGATTATGTGGCTTACCCAAGGTCATGCAGCTAGGGAGTAAGCGGGGCAGGTCTTTCTGACTCCAAGATCTGCAGTCTCTCCACTATGCCACCTAGCTACTACCAATACCCTTAAAAATGTATGAATATACAGAGGAATCAGTTCCATTGTGTCTCTTTCTGAGCTGATATCCTTTGGGAAAAAAAAATAAATCACCATAATAGAAATACATTATCTTGGGAGGGGAAAAAAAAAGGTAAATTTCATTGCAATGTTCTCTGTATAGAACTCCATGTTCTTAGAAGTAAAAAAAAAAAATCTCTCATGCATTTTTCAGGGAATTAATAACTCCCATCAATCTTTTCTCAAGTTATAGGCTTTAGTTTTCTACTATAATGAAATTTATGTTCATCCTATCATCTACTTTAGAAACTAAAGTCAGAATTTTAAATAAAATTAATACAATTAAGTTTTAAAGAGTGAGCAAAATGTTAATTATCCCCAGTTAAAGTGGTCTCTTCAGTATCTACATACCCAAATCTTTTGCTAATGATACCAGAAGAAGTTTATATTCATTTAAGAAATGAAAAATGGGATTTTTAGTGGCAAAAAAGGCCCTTAACTTATATTTTCTGAATGGAAAAGCTCCAGTGAAATGCACAACCTGCCCATGAAAGAACTAAGAACTAACCTACCACTGCAAGAATTCGTTCACGTAGGCCTCCCATGGGTCTGACAGCCAACTGACCAAAGGCTAATCACTTTAGCCTGACACTTAACATCCTCCACAGTTTGGCCCTAGGAGTTAGTTTGTGGTCCTATCTCCCCTTACTCACTCTTACAAACAACAATACTCCACAGAATTTCAGAATTTTAGAGTTGGAGGGAATTCAACAGCCCCTTAGTCCAACCCAGATCCAAAAGAAATGTCCACAATAACACATGAGAAAAAGGGTCATCTAGCCACCACGCAAAGAGTTTCAATGAAGGGAACTCATCCCCTTCCAAAGCAGGCCATTGTTGGTGCAAAGGATAGAGCACTGGCCTTAGAAACCAGAAAGACTCCTCTTCCTGAATTCAAATCTGGCCTCAGACACTTCCTAGCTGTGTGACCCTGGGTAAGTCATTTAACCCTGCCTGTCTCAGTTTCCTCATTTGTCAAATGGGCTAGAGAAGAAAATGGCAAACCGCTCCAGAATCTTTGCCAAGAAAACCCCGAATAAGGCCACAGGCAGTCGAATACAACCGAAGTGACACAACAATGAGCAGGAATGACTTTCTGGACATCCATCCTGAATTGTTCTCTCTGCAACTTCTGCTGGCTGTTCTTGCCACTTGAAGCTGTCCTCCAGGGACAAAGAGGAAGAACCACCTGCGGGTAACCACATGAAGATGCTCCTATGTGCCCCTCCCTTACCCAGTCTCCTCTTCTCCAAGCTAAACGCATCCAGTTCCTAGACACGGAATTGAGGTCCTTCACCAGCCTCTTTGCCCTCCTTTGGAAAGTCTTCCACTTATCAACAGCCTTCTTAATCCCTGGTGTCCAGACCTGACCTAATATTCCAAGTACTGTCCAACCACGGGAGAGTACAGGAGGACCATCACCTTTAAATCCTTGAAAGACAGGCTTCACTTAACGTAGTCTCTAACCTGTTCCCCATGCCTGGAATACCAGATGTGCCCCCTCCTCATCTCTGCCTCTTGGAATCACTAGCTCTTTTCCAGCTTCTATTCACTTTTCTGATCCCCTCTTAGTTTCCACATACTCCACCTCTTCTCACCCAGAAATCACCGGTAATATGTTAACATAAATACATAAAATAAGTTACATTTACTTTTATTATAATTTGTATTTCCTTCTCTCTGTACATGTCCTCCCTTTCACCTATGAATGAATGAATTTATTAAGGGCTTACTGTGTGTAAAGCACTATTCTACAAATAGAAAGGTAAGAATGGCCCTGCTCTTAAGGAATCCAAATTCTACTGGGGGAGACACACATAGGGAAGGTTCCAGCTGCAAGTCAGATGGAAAGGGCTCTTGATCTTTGCAAAGATCTTTTTTTGCAGCAGCAAAGCAGATGGTCATGCCCCTTCCTTAATTGCATTCCCATTGAGTAAAAACCATATCAGATTCTGATGCTGAATCATTTGACAGTGCCCAGGACTTTGGGGACAAGAATTTTCTTTTCTGGGTCTTTAGCAGCTGTCACCATAGCACCTGGCATATCATGCCTCTCTTTTCTCCCTCAGGATACCTTGGTGCCTCAGTTAGGTGACTTGTCTGCTCTGTGTGCAGTGATTGGTAGGAATAGCTGGCCCCTTGTCTACAGGAGATGCTTCTCCTGGTGATAGCTGTGAGGGCTGGGCTGGAGGCAAGGACTTGTGGTCTGGGAAGGTGCTGCCATTTCTAGAGCTCCTGTACCTATCTGCCTGTAGTAGTTGGTGAGCAGTTGTTGCTGGTAGTGAGGAGGAAAGTAAGTCCCTTCTTTACAATGATTTCTCCCCTTAGTTATGGCTGTGAACAGTTGGACTGAAAGCAGGTCATTTAAAAACCTACTTTTAAAAAAATTATTAAGGGCTTGCTGTGTGCAGAGTACTGTATTGGTCATGGACATAGGAGTTAAATGACATAGTCCCTGCCTTCATAGAGCTTACAGTCAATCAGTCTATTAATAAACATCTATTAAGCACCTGCTATATTCTAAGCACTGGTGCTAAGTGCTGGGAATGCAAAAAGAGGCAAAAAGTCTCTGCCCTCAAGGAACTTAAAATCTAATACATGGATGTTTTCAACCACCTATAGAGCTACAATGTGAAAGAAGGGTTAGATTTATACTGTGTAGTCCCAAGAAGCAGAAAGAGAGTCAATGACTAGATGTTAGATTTCTACTTAGCTTAGGGAAGGATTTCCTGACAAGTTGGTCTGATGATAGAATGGGCTTCCTTGAGAGGTAGTGAGTACCCTAACATTGGGTACATTCAAGCAGGGACTGGATAACTCCTTCTAAGAGAAGCTATACAACAGTTTCCAGAACTAGGTTTAAGATTGGACTAGATGTTCTCTGGAAGCACAGACGAGTGTGCACAGTGACCACATCCCAGTAAAACCATCTGGCCAGATGGGCTAAACCAAGCTGAGGGTAAGTGACAGTCCTCCAACCCTTTGGTGAGTTATCAGAGTGTCTACCTCAAGCATGTGAACACTCTCCCTGAATGGATGAGAACAATTTGTTCCTATAGCCATGAAGGCAGCTGAAGCAGGTGCTACGGAGTACTTAGAGCTTAGTCAGACACTGAAGATGCTAAAGTCATCCACTGCATCCCGGGCCATCACCACTCATTCCGACTTCTGTCTTGCCACTGGACTTCGATGATTCTGCAAGAGAGAGTGTGGCTGAGGACTTTGTGCAACTCTGCCTCACTTAAATCCAATGCATGTGGAAGTCAAGGCATTACCCCATGATGTCATTAGTCCCCTTTGAAAATGAAGGCTGAACAACAACAGATGTCCTCTGAGCCTCTATTCCATCTCTAAGATTCCATAATCTTCTTAGATGTGCCAGACAGATATAAACCAGAGGTCAAAAACCTGGAAGAGATCTACAGCAAATTCTCTAACCTCCATCTAAATTCTTACTCTATCAACTCTATTTCTCATTTGAATTTACTCAGCTGTTTTCTTCAGTAGACTGCAATTGAGGGTAGACACTATCTTTTCTGTTTTTGTTTGTTTGTTTGTTTGTTTTGCTTTATTTTTCTATTTAGTGATATTTACAGTACCTGGTACCAGGCACTTAATAAATACATGTCCATTTTTTTGATTGGCTGAAGCATCAGAGAAGGCCATTGGTGAGGGAGTCTGCACATAGTAAATGTTACAATTAATATCCCAGCAATTTTTAAAGCTAGAAAGGATCTTTGAGACCACAAATCTAAATGTCTCATTTTACATACCAGTAAACAGACCCAGAAAGTCTAAGTAATACGCCCTATGCCCAGGGCTTAGTAACAGAGCAAGTATTAGAGCCTAGATCTCTTGACACCTAGTCCTGAGGGGTTTTTCCCAATGCGTCAAGCTGTCTCTCTTATTGAACGACTCATGGGTTGTAGCTTTGATCAACGTTGTTGCTGAATATGAGAATTACGGACATTGATAAACGCTTTAAAATAATTCTGTGAAATCCAATTTCAAGCAATGGGGAAGTGTACTCATTAATGAAAAGTAAATTTGAACAAAGTCTTACATATATTTTATCTAGTATTCTACTTCCTGGACTCCACATAAAAGATGATTACATTTCCAAAAGTATTTCTTCAAATTAGACTTTTAAAACACATATCATACTTATCTTTCAATGATGTAATTTGGCATATTATATGCTGTAATTTATTCACTAAAAAAATTAATATCTACTGCTCATTTCTTTTTTTCCTACCAGTGCATAAAAGGAGACATTAGCATTGAAATAATAAACATCTTGTCTCATTTGTTTTGGGATTTGGTCATATCATACTCCCAATATTTATTCCAATATTTATTCACTTAATCAATATGATCCTAAATGCAAAACAAAAAGGGAGAGAAAAGAAAAAACTTTGACAAGATAGTCTAGACATCAGTTATTTGGAGGTGTTAGAGTAAGCTCAAACTGGCTGGCAAGAGCTGATTTTTGAAGTTTTAGTCTGCAAACACTATGAATCAGGGCTTGACTTGCTGTTTTATTGATTGTCTAGACAGAAGAAAGTGATGGGAAAAGTATTAATAATATAGTTTAAACTCAAAAGTATGCTGTGAACATTTTTTCCCCCAAGAGAGCCAGTTGTAAAGCATTTATCAGCACACCCCTGGAAAGCACCCTTGCAAAATATCTTTGTGTTAGCATATCACAGAAGTGGCCCCAGTGGGATCATGAAGATGTGACTGAACAACAGGAATCACAGAAATAGAGGAATCTTCACGACCCCTCTGGGATTTTCTTGGCAAAGATACTGGAGTGTTTCGCCATTTCCTTCTCCAGCTCATTTGACAGATGAGGAAGCAGACAAACAGGATTAAGTGACTTGCCCAGAGACACACAGCTAGCAAATATCTGAGGACAGATTTGAACTCAGGTCTTCCTGACTTGAGGGCTGAAACTCTTATCTATTGTGCCTCCTAGCAGTCCCCAACAACAACAAAAATCACAAATGCACAGGATTCAAAAATTGAAAGGGACCTCCTTGGCCAACAAGGAACCCGTGGACTGCCAATGAAGCACGCCACTTACTTCTTGCTAGAGAAGGAATGTATAATGGGTGCAAAATGTGTTATTTCTTTCTAGACACAGCTAATATATTTGACTTGTGAGGGTCTGGGCTGTGCACATAAGGTAAGAAGGTAGAGAGGAATCACTGAGAAATAACAGTGATATGAAAAGAAAAGAAAGAAAACAATAAAACATTTAAAAAAGAGGAAAAAGAAAATGCATTGACTATGATAATGTTCTCATCTATGGCCAAGGTGGTTTACATGATGTATGTTAGGCATAATAGTATCAAACACTGATAAAGTATGTTAAGGTTCACCAGGGGCTTAGACATATTATTTCATATGACCCTCACGATAAGCCTGTGCTATCATCATTCTTTTTTTCCAGATAGGGAAACCAAGGTTCAGAATTGGTTTTTGAAGCAGGATTTGACCCAGTGGATACAGCACTGGGACTGGAGTCATGAGCAGCTGAGTTCAAATCTGACCCTAGCTATCTGCTAGCTATATAACCCTGTGCAAATCACTCTGTCTGCCTCAGTTTCCTCACCTGTAAAATGAGGACCATAATACCGCCTACCACCAAGGGTTGTTGAGAAGATCCAATAAAATAATATCTGTAAAGTTCTTAGTACAGCACTTGGCCCTAATAAGTACTTAATAAAAGTTTCTCTTTCCCTCCCCCAATCTACCCCCACCCCACGCCTCCCTCTCTAAGGTCCTCCATCCGCTTCGCCATGCTTTTCCAATTATCATTCTCTTGTTCTTCTGAATGAACAAACCTGATTATCTTAAGTTCCCAATCATGGGGAATGGAGGGAGGGGAGAGAATGGGGGTGAGAATCTCATTCAAGATAAGTATGAATAGCAGTGTTTTTATGAAGTCTTAACACAAAAGGGCTTAGCCTCCAAGATGCTGGTGGCAGCTTGATGAAGATCAGTACTCTCCTAGAAAATTAAAAACTAAAATGCCATGATCCTTGCTACCTAGAGACATGCATAAACATTGAACCAGTGTAGATAGAATGATTCCCACAATATTTAGTTCCCAGGGTTGTGGTAAGGATTGCATGAGATAATGTATGTAAAGTGTTAGGGAAATGTCAGTTATTATTATGCTGATTGACAGCTTTTCATCAGGTAACTGTGATCTTTCTAATTCTCTCTGCCCTGAGTTTAAGTGTCTATACAATTATATTGACAGATGGCTTAAATATTTTATAAAGATGAGGCAGAACATAAGGAAAAAAGAGTGACAGTAACCTGTCACTGAGATGAATTTTTGACAATTTAATCCTGTGTCACATGTCTATTCTTCAGCGTCAAGTTGATCGTGCTCTTCTTGTAAACAGAAGTTGCCATGGAAACTGTGTTCTTAATTGTTCTGAGCCAGGCCAGAGTCAGGCTGGTCCAGGATTGAAACAAAATGAGACACTCACATGTGCACCAACTGATTGTTAATGAAAGGGGCTTTACTTGGCTGCAGCATGGAAAGGACATTTAGCAAGGACACAGGGCTGGTTCAGGTAAACATGGTTCCCTTTCTCTCCACCTGGACAGTCAGTGGGTGTGTTCTTTACTCACAAGGCAATGCATTTGTCAAATCCAAAGGATGTTGGCTTCTCTTGGACTGGTGGCGTTCTATTAGGACACCGTGGCAACTGCTCCAGCCTTAGCCCTTAAACCAATCAAGTCTGATGGACAGTTTCCTGCTCTTTGGGGGTGGGGGGAACTAACACAGCCTAAGTGTAGGTAGGGCCTCATGAGAAATTTCTCCTACCACACAAATAAGAGGAATTTATTTGACTGAAAAATGAAAACTGCTTAAAGGAAGGAAGTCCACTTTCAGATTTCAAACTATCCCCAGTCCCCATCACTAAAGCCTATTTTGATGTATGTGCTTTCAGTACTTTTGTTTTCGTTTTTGTAACAGGATATGTGATTTTTTGAGGATAGGAAGCTCCTAATGAGGACCTTCTCCTTCCAGTGTGGAGCAGCACCTTTCCTGCTTATCATCCAAGAGGGCTGTGTGAGGCCATAGAGATGTGAATAATTGGTTTCACTGAGGTTACACAGGCAGTGTGGTATAGAGGAGGATTTTTACAGAACCCTTCCTGACACCACAGCCAGCTCTCTATGGACAGTGCCACACTTGTTGAGATATTGCTCTCAGAACATAAAATAGGGGGGAGTTCCATTTTAGAAAAATAATTATGATTATGACCTGAAGTCTAAAGTTATTTACAGACATGTCTTCTTCCTTCCCTCCCCTCCCCTCCCCCTTCTCCTCCCCTCCCCTCCCCCTTCTCCTCTCCTCCCCTTCCCTTCCTTTCCTTTCCCTTCCCTTCCCTTCCCTCTCTCCTCCTTTCTACTTCTTTTCCTTTCTCTTTTCCTTCTCCCTCCCTCCCTTCCTCTATATATTCTACCCCTCCCTTGGTCTCCTTTCTTTCCTCTTTTCCTCTCTCTCTTCCTTCTTCCCTCCTTTTTGCCTCCTGCTCTCTCTCTCTCGCTCTCTCTCTCTCTCTCTCTCTCTCTCTCTCTCTCTCTCTCTCTCTCTCTGTCTCCCCCTCTCTCCCTCTCCCTTTCTTCCCTATTCATATAGTAAGTATCCTTCCTTTATTCTTTCTTTGCTTCCTCTTTCTCAAATTCAATTGAACAACCATTTATTAACCCCCTATTCAGTACCAGGTACTGCGCTGGTGTATAAAGATAAAGACAATTCTGGGGGCAGAGGGGGTGAGGGTGGGGAGAGTTCTATGTAGACATACAAATTAATACAAAATATAGTGATAAGATTAGAATTTCATGGGAAGAGAATGCAGCTGGGCATCTTCTCTATACCTCACGATACTTCCTAGAGCTCTGAGAGTTTAAGTGATTTGTTCACACAGCCAGTATATAACAGGCCCAGAACATGGATCCAACTAGTCTTGTCATCAAGAACAATTTTTTTCCACTCCATGAGGCCTCTAATAAGACCCTATGATTCTACTCTGCAAAAAGAAGTGCAAGATTTGGAGCCAGGGTCTTCCTGGCTGCAAAGCCAGTTCTCCATCTATTATACCACGAAGCCCATAAAATATATACAAACTAAAGTCATTGGGAAGTGGTGGGCAGCAAAGGCTTCATGTAGGAGATAGCTCTGGAGCTGAACCTTGAAAGACCTTGCTTGTTGTCCAGTTGTTTCAGTTCTGTCTGACTTCTGTGATCCCATGGACAACTGTCCATGGGGCTTTCTTGGCAAAGATACTGAGTAGTTCCCCATTTCCTTCTCCAGCTCATTTTACAAATAAAGAACTGAGGCAAACAGAGGTTAAGTGACTTGCCCGAGGTCACACAGTTAGGAAGTTTCTGAGACTGGAATGAATTCTGGTCTTCTTGATTTCAAGCCCAGCACTCTATCCACTCAGCCCCCGAGCTGCCCACTTGAAGAACCTGAAAAGCATGGATGAGGAAGGAGAGCCTTCTAGGCATGGGATGCAAGAGGGAAGGACATAGAATATCAGGTATGGAAAACAGCAGGTAGGTCAGGTTGGTGAAGCCCACCTGGAACCTTTAACTAGAACTCTGACTTTAAATTCAGTGTCTTGGGCAGGGGGTGAGATTCTTTCTGCTGTTCGTTGAGGAACACCTGCTCTAGGGACACAATGCAACTCCAATTTTTCCTCACCGAAAAGGCTTGGAGTCAAGTCATCACATTTCAGAAATATCAATGCCAGGCACAGAAAAAAACTTGGTGGATTGTGTGTCCAAAGCACAAAAGCAAGAAAGCTCCCGGAGGCATCCGGACGTCCATAATCAGCAAGCTGGCCAATAACTACTGAACTTCAGCGGCTCAGTTTTTTTCCTTACCGCACCAGGAAATTTATTTGAGTATATTTTATCTATTTTACACATTCAGGCAACATTGTATACAAGAATTGAGGACTTCCTTTCTTTAACTCTGTAGAATATACAGTGTAGCCTCTTCTAAAGTTTCCTTCAGGTAGAATTACTCTGCATCATCTTGCAGAAAGAATGACTATTCTAGGAGAAAGAAAGAAACTCTTGTTGTTTGGAGGCATATATTGAATACTGGGAATGGGAAAGAATAGATGAAGAGATCTTAGAATAAAGCAGCTCATTTACAGTCAGATATAAAACACATACTTTAAAAACAACAACAAAAAACCAAAAAATACCCAAATACTATTTTCTATGGAAAGCCAAAAGCAAATAAAGACGATTTGACATTTGGTCATGGCCTACTCCAAATACTGCCACTGACTTTCTCATTTAGTCTATCAAGTGGCATACACTGTATATATGTATTTGTTTTGGGGGCATTGGAATGTCTCAGACTATTATGGGATAAGACTGTCCCATGGGATCCTCTGATGATACATTGATTTAAATCTCACTGAATTTAAATCAGATCAGATTTTAAGCTACTCAGCTCCAGCTGGGGCCAGGCATTTACACAGGGATGTTGATTTAGACATTTCTTCTTATCACACAGTTTATGCACTCTCTGAATTGATGCATGTAGGATGAATTGGAATAAAGGGTCATATGTTTGACCAGACACATGGGATAATGTGTTTAGAGCTGGAAAAGGATGTGTGTGACTTTGGGAAAAGTCCACACCATTTTCACTGAAGCATTTTCAGCAGGTGGGGTATTGGCATTTCTGATTTATTTCAATGTGTCATTCCTTTTTGTGCTTATCTTCTATGTTAAATTGATTATCATAAAGCTTTGGGGACAGGTAGGTGGAACAATGCATCTGGAATCAGAAGGACCTAACTTCATGAGTTCAAATCTGGCCTTAGACACTTACTAGCTGTGTAAACCTGGTCAAGTCACTTAACCTCTATTTGCCCCACTTTCCCCATCTGTAAAATGGTGATAATAATACCTTATCTCTTAGGGTTGTTATGAGGATCAAATCAGATAATAATTATAAAGTTCTTAGCATAGTGACTGGTACACAGCAAATGGTGTATAAATGTCATCTCTAATCACCAATCATCATCATCATCATCAATCCTCTTTGGTACAATTCTCTATTACCTCTACACCTGCCCCTACCACAATGAGCAAGAAACCAGCCAGGAACTTCTGCCTGAACATGTCCTTGAGTCTCTAGTCTTCTGACATAGGAGAGTGAGCCTTTGCCTCATGCTCAGGGAAAATGTCTTTTCTTGACATAAATCTGACTTTATTTTCTCATTTGGCAAGCCTTGATTGATTATTAGATTTCAACTGTTTCAAGCTGTTCCTCCTCCTCAGACAGTGGCCTACAGATTTAATTTCCAGGTACTATATTCTACTACCAGTCTTTCAGGAATTTTTTGAATGATCAAATGGAACTGGTAATTCATGGATCTCTTTCCTGAGTGGTTTCCCCTTGCTTGACCTTGCAAGCAATTACTTTGCAATCCTCCAGAATTTTACACCTTTTTTCAATGTTCATATACACATATGTATGCCTATAGATATACATACCAAGGAGAGGATGTATATACTAACGTGTGTGTGTGTGTGTGTGTGTGTGTGTGTGTATACACACACACACATGCACACACAGAATCCTAAGGACAGAATATACATGCATGTATATGTATTTATATGTGTAAGTGTGTGTGTGTATTTATGTATGCTCTGTATAGATACATATACATGCATATTCATATAGGTCAGTTAGGGTGATATAAACATATATATATATATATATATATAAAAGTATATATATATATATATATATATATATATATCACATATACACATCATATGTGTTTATACATCCTAGCCGTGATACATATATATATACATACACATACATACATATATACATATATATGCATATATACATATATATGTATATATATATATACATACATATATATATACATATATATATATGTTGATGATGAGGATGATGATAATAAACAACATTTATATAGCATTTACTATGTGCCAAGTACTACGCTAAGAACTTTATAATTATCTCATTTGAGCCTCACAACAACCCTAGAAAGTAAGGGGTATTATTATCCCCATTTTACAGATGAGGAAACTGAGACAAATAGAGCTTAAGTGACTTGACTAGGGTCACACAGTTAGGAAGTATTGGAGGGCACATTTGACCTCAATTCTTCCTGACTCCAGGTCCAGTGTTCTTATCCATTGCACCAGCTAGCTGTTATATGGATGGATGAATGTACATACACATATAATGTATGATATATATTCACATATATAGTGTATATTATATGTGTGTATACATATACACATGTATACAAATCTAATATAGGATGTATGTGTATGGAGAGAGGGAGAGAGACAGACAGACAGACAGACAGACAGAGAGAGAGGAAGGGAGGGAGGGAGAGGGAGAGAAAGAGAGAGTATTAACTTTTGGGACACCCTTTATATATGCTAAGTATAGCATATACATAAACTATACACACACACACACACACACACACACACACACACACACACACACACACATATATACTATTCTTGGTCTTAGACTTCATGTCTTCTAATACCAAGAGGCCTTTCTGGGTCTCCACACACATAAAACAACATGTTGCAATCAAGTCTGCTCCCATTTTTCAGATTACTCCATGAAAACCAGTATTGTTAGCAGAAACACTCAACAATATTATGCAAAAATAACACAGCTAAGCAATGTTACATACCATGAATTCTGGTAAAACAAACAATAAAGCAGATATGTTAAGTAGCAGCAATGCAACAGTTAAAAATCACTGCATTCATATACTAACAATTGGTGTATATCTAGGCAACAGCATACAATAAATCAAAATCAATTGCACATGCACATAATCTCATCCAAAGATGCATAATGTGTTAGTAGCATCAACAAAAAAAGCATTCTGCATTCACAATTGCTCCATGACTGCAACAGATTGATTATAGAAGAAAGGCTTGTCACTGGCAGAAAAAAACATAACAAGACCAAATAAATTTAAAAGGCAGAATTTTCCTCAGATTGGGCTAAAAATTCTGTGGATAAATAGGTTTTTTTAATGAAAAAAATATTTAAAAAGAAAGCAATAGTAAGCAAGCTAGTTTAATATTCTGTTCAAAATAGAGAAAATAGATTAATATTTCAAACAAGGAGGGGGGAGTTGTTGAAATGTTTCAGTAGAATAAAAAAATCTCCATGGGAGGCAGAAAATGACCTTTACAAAGAAATTCAGAGGATGAACTACTGTATATGATGGGTCTAGTGTAACACATCCTCAGTTGTATGGGGAGGGTGGCATCTGTATTTGATGCTAGATGAATTCTGACATCAGGTAAGGCTAGCAGCAGCTTCAAACTAATTGGCTGAGTGCAGCAATAAGAAAGCCCAGCAACTTTGGGGCCCTCAGTAGCTGTGACACCAATGTTCTAGTCCTCACCATGAATGTGCTTTTCCTCAGTTCGCTTTTCCTTATGGCGCTCTCTCTCTCTCTCTCTCTCTCTCTCTCTCTCTCTCTCTCTCTCTCTCTCTCTCTCTCTCTCTCTCTCTCTCTCTCTCTCTCTCTCTCCCCTCCCCTGCCCCCAACACCTCTCATTTCTTCCCTAGCTTTCACTAACAGAGGAAAGATTTTTTGTCTCTGAGGAAAAAAAGCTTCCCTCCCCCAGGCTGACAGCATAGGGAAAACAACCACATCGATTGTGTTGATGGCCACCAGGTTTATCCAACAATCAAAACAGAGACATTGAAAGGTTAGCAGGAAAACAAAAGTTTAGATGGTGTTAACTTTTGACCAGAAGCAGAGAATGGCCAATAATTGGCTTGTCTTTCCTTTACCCACTCTCCCATTGAACAGAAGAGAACCAAAAAGTGTTTTCTGACAACTTTGGGCTAAATTCCCTTTAAACACAAAAGGGAAAGCAAAGAGTCTCAACTATTCCCAGCAATCTCATTGTAAAAAGAAACTTACAATCCATTTGCTAAACGAAAACGTTGTAACATTTGTATTGCCTTTACTGGCTATTCCAAGGCTTTGAATCAGTTTTTCATTCATGGGTTATTCACAGACTGAAAAAAACATAAAATAGATCCAAGTATCATGAGAACATGAATGTTTTGTGTCCACATTAGACACCCATATACATATAATTCTTCATTATACAAATCGTGTCACCTAGATAATAATATCAAAAATAATTAAAATAAGAAGTGGCATCTTTCAAGAAGACATTAAAGTTCCCATGGTTCTGCTTAATTTTAAACCTAGTACTACCTCTCCTAAACAGAAGAGAGTATGACTTCCAAGTTAATGAGCGAGCCCTACCAAAACATCTAATTAATCACTGGATGTGAATGGAAGACTTCAATTTATCTGGCTCCACCAAAAAGTACATTAATTAGCTTCTCCATTTGGGAGATATTTTTCCATTGATATCAAAATATATTTTGGATACAATAACTTTAAATTTCTTAATATATACCAAGGAAAGAAATAGATTGAGGCTCCAAGTTTGAAATTGAAAATCAAACCAAACTACTGGATCAGGGATAATACCTACAAATAAATATCTTGGTCTCTTCCTAACAGACTAATGGAGCATATAGCTACAAGGAGAAATTTGTGGCTTTACATGTTGACATGCATTTGCAAACTGAAATCAAAACCCAATGTTTAAAGAACCAATACCAGAATCAACATGTACTTCTGGAACTATAAAATTGGTCTTAATGAATTTGGGAAGAAGACTAACAAAAACCCAGAAGTATTAATGAAACACAGAGTCCATTTCCATAAGGTAGCAAAAGAAGATTAGTACTTCCATCTCCAAAAGAAGGAAGAAAATGGATACATGTTCTCAAAGCAAATGTCAAATACCTTAAAAACTTTGACAAATACCTTTGAAAGATTCTAGCTACTTCATCAAGCAATGATCAAGGCTGACAACACACAATCTGTCTTTAGCTTAGCTGCATTGAACAGAAAATGCTTTGTTTCTGGATGGAGCCTATAAGATGACGAAGATCCCAAAGCAGAATCAAAAGGCCTTCCATGGGCAACATCCACATAATCTTAGCCAACAAGTCATTGACAAAGAAGTATCAAATGACCAAATGATAAAGATTTCTTTGTGGAAAGAAAGGAGTTGATGATGGCGATTCAGAATCTGGCAAATTCAGTGGAAAATTACAGAAAAATTATCCTTAAGGAGCTGGGATTTACTGATCAATGCAAATTATGAAAGGAAACAGTAGGAACTACACAACGTATCACTGAAGGTTGGAAGAAATCTAGAACCTATCAAATACTTAGCAAGATATGACTTGGTAGTTGGAATTAAACATCAGAAGCTTTTTGTCTCATACACGAACAGATGACAAGTCTCTATGAGACAAATATAATCATTAACATAGTGTTAAAAATTCAACATATCAGTTGTAACATAGAGCAAACCATAATTACCAACAGAATTGTTACATATGATCACTCAGACAAAACATTGATTCATAAAAAATTGAGGTTTTTTAATACATGTTTATGTACCAAATAGTCATAAACCACAAGCTACATAGAATAAAATTAAATCATGTAGGAAGAGAAGGAGGTATATGTCATTCTGCCCTCTTTCCTTGATAGAAAGGGTTTAAGAATGAATGAGATTCTCTGGCCTCCTTGATGTTCCTTGGATAAAACACTTCATCTCCAGACTCCAGACATTTTCACAAATGATCCTCCATGCTTGGAATTCTCTCCCTCCTCTTCTCTTGGCTTCCCTGGCTTCCTTCCCATCCCAGCTAAAATCCAATCTTCTACAGGAAGCCTTTCCTGATTCCCTTTAATTCTAGTCTCTTCCTTCTGCTGGTATCTCCAATTTATCTTTCACATACTGTCTTTGCTTAGAGTTGTTTTCATGTTGTCTCTCCCATTAGATGGTGAGCTCTCAGAGAGCATGGATTGCCTTTTGCTTTTCATCTGTAACCCAAGCCTGAAAGCCATTGGTATGGGCTCTCTCCTCATTGGTGGAAGTCAGACATCTTAGGCTTATGTGAAGGGTGGGTCAGAGTTGGTGAGAGAGGGGATAGAAAAGAGATCGATTCTATTCATTCTCTTTGGGCTCTTCTTGCTTCCAGCTTTGAGAGAGAAAGTGGGCTATTCCATCCTTTCCTTAGGTTGCTGAAGTGAGAGAAAGACTCCAGGAAGAAGCTGACATGAGAGGAGCTAGCAGTCTCCACCATGTCCCTATCTACAACTTGCTACAACCAGAGACTTAATGGAAAATTTCCCTTTGGGTGAGATCTTGGACTTCCTCCTTTGGTTGAGTTGAGTTACCTAGCTCTCAGTGGGAGAACTCCTTCAATCTATACCTTCCAGTATATATTCTCATATGTATACTTGCTCCAACTTCTGTTTTGTTATTGACTTGGATAAGTTGCTTTCTTTGTTATTTATTGTGTGTGTTCATTATGGAACGTTTGGTGGGAAGGAGGTCAAGCCTTGGATTTAAACTTGCGGCCCTACTTTCCCCATGAATGAATCAAGATCAAAAGGCTTGACCTGAACCTTACCCCTACACCAAGAGTATTTAAGGGATAATAGCTATAATTCTAGTCTAATACCCCCTCTCTGTAAGGAGAACTAAGGAGTCAGGCTCTGGCTCCCACCTCCTGCTTCCCTTTCTTGCAGAAATCAAAGTCTCCTTTGGAGAAGAATGAGGGGAGGACGTGCTAAATAATTCTATTCTTGCCTCCCTCGGAGCCACATAGGGACAGCCACATTATATATTCTGAGAGCTTAACAGTACCTGACACATAGTAGGCACTTAATAAATGCTTATTGAGTGACAACTATAAAGCATTTTAGCACCTGAGAAAATGTTATCGTTGCCTCTTCTGTCATGCAAAATCTTTCATACACATTATCTACTTGATAATCATGCCATCTATCTTTTTACACAACTTATAAAAACGCTAACCAGACCAAACCAATAACAGATTCCTGGGTACTCCACTGGAGACTTATTTCCAAATGGACATTGGTACACTATAAAACTGAGCCATTCTGCCCCCAATTAGTATTTGGGATAAGTAACCCTAGGGGAGACTTCAGAGAGTGAATGGATTGCTAGAGTTCTGGGGGGTGGGAGGTAGGATCCAAAGTCATCATGAGGGTTAAGGGGAACCTTGTGAAGCACAGGTATGCCACACCAATTTTCTCTTAGAAGAAGATTTTCTAAACTGCCTTTTAACTTGATTATCCAATATATTTTCCGATCTCAATCTCTGTAGACTATGGGCATTTGTCCAAAATCCCTGTCCTCAAGGAGTTCATATTCTACTGATTTAGAAAGGGTAGAGATGTATTTTTTTTAACTCATATACAGAGCTTGAAGTACTTTTCTAATTTAAATTAAATTTAATTCAAATTTCAAAATTTCAAATTTACTTTAGGCATATTCATCAGTTAAATGGCAGCCTGGTGTAGTGGATAAAGGGTTGGCCTTGGGGTCAGGAAAAGAGGGGTCCAACGTTTACCTCTAACACCTACTGACTATATGACCATGGGAGAGTCAATCAAGTGCCTAGGACCTTAATCATTCATATGATTTTTTTCCTGCCCAATATTTCTATTTTATGGAAAAATGTAGTCCAATTGTTTCCAAATTTAAAATAAACCTGCCAAACTCATAGTTTTAGATGTCATAACTTTTATTATTCTTTTTCATAAACTTGATATTTGACTGGAATTATTACATTCATTACATAGGACAAAATCTTGGTGCTGTAGGGAACCATTTTATTTTTGTAGCCCTTATTGGTATCAGGGGCTGAAGAGAAGTATAGTTGTTTTTGTTTCGTTTTGTTTCATTTTTCCCTCCAGAAACTGTAAGAAAAGTCTGAAAGACTGGTGCATGCATGAATCTTTCCTCTCACAATTCTTCAGTCTCTCCTTTCAATTATGGACAAGCAAAACTAAAAATAA
This sequence comes from Phascolarctos cinereus, assembly GCF_003287225.1. Taxonomy (NCBI): domain Eukaryota; kingdom Metazoa; phylum Chordata; class Mammalia; order Diprotodontia; family Phascolarctidae; genus Phascolarctos; species Phascolarctos cinereus. The sequence goes on along the minus strand of NW_027556402.1, from coordinate 11,244,236 downwards.
TATTATGCTTCCTGTCAACCTTGGCTACCAAACATGGCTACACTTCCATGGAAATTTATTAATGTTCTACTTTTGAGAACGTACTTTGAATGAAGAAATTAAGTTGATTCACCTCCTAAGGTTTCTAAATTTAAATCTTGTTAGTATTTTCATTTACTTGACAACATGGGCCATTATAGGATTTCCCAGGTGAAGAGAAACAAATTAAACACAATCATTTGTTTTTAAGATTAAATGTGGAACAAAGAAATGTTCTGTAGCTATCAAATGGTTACAAACAGAAGCTATCAATAATTCAAAGCCCATACTACTGAGATAATATGCTTCTAATTTACAGACTTCTCCTTCCCTCTACCATGAGTTAAGTTTGGATTCTCATTTATTAGGAGGCAAAATGCTTCAACCAGATGTTTCCATAACAATTGGAAACATCATACAGATGTATAGTAAACTCATACAGATGAAATATCATACAGATGTATGGTAAATCCAAGTCTGGAAACTCTTTTTAGCTAAAGGCTCATGTAGTATTGTATCTATTTGGAGTATGGATAAAGGTTTAAACATTTGGCCAGTCTTGATCGCCAATTTATTTTGTTTAATACAGTCCATTTAATTGAAATTAAAACAATCCAACAACCATTTGTCCTGCCCACTATGGGCAAGGAATTATGCTCAACATTGGAGATACAAAGATGAAGCAAAAACAAGGCCAGCCTCCAAGGAGCTTACATTTAACCTTTAATACTTAACCTTTATCTCATCTCACCAATTTTTTTTTATCTGATGGGGGAGGGAATGTGAGACATGAGAAAATTATAAAATTTCATTATGCTTTCCTACAAGGTGTTTCTACTGACTTAGAAGATAGGGGCCAATAAATTTGGCCTTATCATTCCCAGAACACTGCCAGATCTCTAATTTACTTCAGGCATTTTCATTGGGTAAATGGCAGGCAGTGGATAAAGGGTTGGCCTTTGAGTCAGGAAAAGAGGGGTTTGACTTTTGTCTCTGACACCCATTGACTATGGGAGAGTCAGTCAAGTCCCTAGACAGGGGTGGAGAACCTGTGGCCTCAGAGCCAAGGGGATTTGTTCTGTGAAGTTGGGATTCAGTCAAAGGACCACACTTGAAGACCGTGGCCTGGAGGCTGGAGGTTCCCTACCTTGCCCTAAGATATTAGTTGGCAGAAGAGTTTTAGTAGAAGGGTTTCCTCACTAGGAGTTCCCTACATACAGAAAATCAGATCTGAGCTCAAATTATCACTAAGCAGAAGGTCATAAAAACTGGTCTGCTTAATTTTGCTCTTTTTTCTTGACGTATTTTTTTGGAAGAAAACATTTTTCCTGGATGTTGTATTCAATAGGTGGAACCTATAAAGCTATGACAAAGCATTCAACGTTGCAGCCAAATGACCAGGGATTGTTTTTTTTCCCTAACAACAAACATTTGTTTATTCACATACTTGCTCATGACACCACATTCATCATTCTTGAGGGTAGGTTATGAGTTGGTAAAACCTGACTTAACTAGTTCAGTCCCAGCCCCTAGGTTTCACATATTCTAAGGCTTAACCAACCCAGACATTGGGTGTCTCCCCAATGTTTCAAGGTGCTTTTATACTCTGGCACAGTTAGAGTTAATTTTCCTAGCTCCCTGACCCTCATCTCTCATTTCTTACTAGGCAACTTAGAGAATACCTTCATTTCACAAGGAGCAGGGGGACTGTGAATCAGATAGATTTAGGCTGCATACCTATGCTGTTATCCATTGAAACCTGTGTAGCAGTGGTACTCCTTGGGAATGACCTTTTCCCTTTTCATACTACATGTACAAAATATGGAGAAAACATAGTTGCTGATCTCATAGATTTGTAGGCAAAATAGAAGTTGAAAATAATCCATCTTACTAAGTGATTTTCATTTTTCATTCAACTTCCAAAGACACAAAATCCTTGTATGCATAGCAATTACATATTTAGCATAATTTTTCTTTTTTTTAACATACTGTATACATTTAAATTTTCCTAAGATTTCAAATTTCTCCCTTCTTATCTCCAGAGGGGGGAAAAACAGTCTTTTCCATGGCTTCAAAACTATCAGTAATATTACACTTGGTATCCCTAAGGATCCCATGGAAGGAGCTAAATCAACATTGAGTGAAAAAAATGAATTATAACTAAAAAGATGATCGATCTATTGGTAGATTAATAATAATAATAATAATAATAGATCACGATAATATAATGCTTTAAGATTTTCAAAGATTATTAAGACAAGTATCAATCTAAAACTCTCCAATAAAGAATAGATGAAAGGGACACAAGATATATCCAGTCTAAAAAATTCAAGTAAACTAGACTAAGATGCCCATCATTATGCATACTAGTGCCCCTGGTGCTGCTGCTGTTGTCACTGAGCTGACTCTCCCCTTCCTTCTCCCTCACATGAACAGTATCCCTGAGAGAAAGTGTTTCACTACTATAGTCAAAGAGAAAGTTCTCAGCTTGAAGGATCACGCATTTGGAGCTTCCAGGGAATTTTAAGGTTATCTTGTATACTTTTCTCATCCTTCACTAGACAAAAGAGGAAATTAAGGTCTAAGTGGCTTGTCCAAGGCCACACAGTTAAATGTTCTCAAATATAGGGTTGTGAAAAATATCCAAGGTTATCTATTCCTACTTCCTCATGGGAAAGAAGAAAATGACCTGGGTGAGATGCCCAGAGTCTAAACATCCCCTTGTCCAGAATAAGCCAGGCTTCTGTATCTGAGGTTCTGTCCCTCTCCTTCATAAGTAAAGTCAGGTCTTGACAGATGAAAATTTTTAAAGATGGCTTCTATGGATATCAATAGAACATGAACTGGGGGCCCCTCTTGGATACTGCAGTCATGGTTCTCAAGATTCCAGGCATCGATAGCAATCTTACATGAATTGGAGCATTCCACTGGGTAGAGGACCTATGTCCTCACACAATTTTATTAAACGTTTTTCAGAATTCCAGCTTTTTGTACCAATCTAACATGGACTGGAATTCTCCACCGGATATGAGATCAATGTCTTTCTATGACTGTATTGGATTTAAATTATTCCTCATAGAATGATATTGTTGTCTTAGTTTGTTGAAATGCAGCTATCCTAGTGATTGGACACCTTCAAACCAAATCATAGTGAACTAGGTGACCATACGTTCTACTTAATAAGTGTGCCAAATTTCTAGGTACATATCTAGGTTTTTAAAGATTACATTTGGTTTCTCCTTCAGAGTTGTCAAGATTTGGGCTTTTATTGTACAATTTTCCTGGTGCTGGTGGTCTTCTTAGAGAAGCTATTGCAGAAATCACTTCCTAAAAAGCCACAAGCACCGGGACTCAGAAACTCCTGACCTCTTGAACCCATGAGTTCCCCACCAGAGCTAGAATCCATCTTTCACTCTGGTCGGTCCCTGTCTGGACTGAGGTAAGCAAAGAAAGAGGAGGTAGCCAGGACTCGGAGGTTCAGTCGCAGGCTCACACAGGCCTCACGTGTGCTCCAGCTGCGGTAGCCACAACGCATGTTCCATGGAATGAGTCTGTTACGTACACACATATACATACACGCATGTATATACACATGCACTTGTGGTGAGATGCTTGCGGGTATCATTCTGCTTTCCTCACTTCCCCTCACTTTGTACGTACCAGGGGATACATTTTCTTGTCCTCAGCACAGATTTTCTTCTTGTACATCTTGTTTCTTCCTTGTTTCCTACACCACAACTTGGAGTATTTCTTTACATACCAAGTCACCTTTTCACTCATTACTTGCTCTTTTGAGATGAGTTGTCTCTCTTAATTGTCCAGAGTGTTTCTGTCTTTGTATCCCAGTGCCTAATATAACACCTGGCAGACAGTAGATGGCTAATAAATATCTGTTGAATTGAAGTAAATGAAACAGAACAGAATAGAAATATTTGGTTTTGGTTTTTTTCCTTAGGCCTTCCCATGTGTCATATTGATCTTACAGAGTAATCCATCTGCCTTCTTGGGGCTGTCTTTGCAAAGGCAGGCTTGCCTGGCAAGTAATGGAAAAATTACAAGTGAACAAAAGAAGGTGTGGTTCCAGTAGGAGCCCAGAGCCCAAAGACAACTAACTGAAAACACCTTTCTCTCATTCTTGGGACATAATCAATTTAATGATTTCTATACATTGAATCAGAGGCTTAATTTCTTTGTTGTTTTACTGACTATGAGGTTTACACAAAGAATGCAATGTAGGCAGAATTTAGTTAGGGATGTTCACCCTGACAGATGACATTTAACATTAGTTGCAAATTATTATCACATTTACTATAATTACATATAATTATTGCTATTATCACCCATGACTGTCCGGGGCTAGAGACAGAGCTGCCATATCTTCATGGCAGTCTGAACTTTCTTCAGATATTTCAGACTCAGTTTCAAGGAACTGATTTATCATGAGGAGGGGTCGAATGCCAGGGTGAGGAGCAAGGTTGGGGAAATGACTAGTGATGGCTGGTTCCTTCAAGCACATCCCTCCTCTGAAGAATGCACAGAAGTCAGCAGGAGTCTAAATATTTTTAGTCTTAAGTCTGGAAATACTCTTAAAAGCAAGAAGGTCTTAAAGTTTCCCAAGATTAAAGGTGTCCTAGCACAATCCCTTCATTTTACAGAGAAGTGAACTGAGATCCATAGAGCTGAAGTGGCTTGCCTAAGGTCACACAAGGAGCAAAGTTAACATCAAGATCTGGCTTCTAATCCAACATTTACTCCACTGCACCATATGGCCTTCCTTGACAAAGATCAGTCAGGGTTAGGATCGGAATTCCACATGTTGCTGAAGATGAGATTTAGGTATATCTGAAGAGTGCTGCTGTATCTCCAGGATAAATCCAACATGGTCAGAGTCAACAATTTTGGAGACTTATAACTGTTGGGTTTCTGCTATATTTTCCATTTCAAATTTTTAGATTTATATTCATTAGTGATATTGACCTATATTTCTCTTTCTTTGCTTTACCTCCCTTGTTTAGGACCATAACAGTTTCATAAAAGAACATTGGTAAAGTATTGTCATTCTCAATATTTCAGAATAATTTGTGTATGACATGTATTAATTATCTTCTAAATGCCTGTTAGAATTCACCTGCAAATCTGTCTGTTTCATAGCCTCTTTACTTCCCAATGGCAATTCCTTTATGGCCTGTTCAATTTCGGTTTCTGAAACAGAGTTGTCAAAGATCTCTATTTCAATTTCTATTAATTTGAGTATTTTATATTTCATAGCTAATACTTAATTTAAAAATTCATCATATAAGTATATAATTGTTGCTGTCAGGTTTTGGCCATTCTTTTTATTTTCTTATTCTTTCACCCATCTTTTTTTATTTTGGTAATTTTATCTCTCTCTCCTTTTTGATCATTTTAGTTAAAGGTTCATAAATTTTGTTAGTACTTTCAGAGAACTAGCTTTTAAGTCTTTTTTTAAATACTACCGTCTTTTAAATTTTTAAAATCTATTTCTCTTCTAATATGAAATATTTCTCTTATATTTATTTTGGTTGATTTGCTAATTATCTAATTTTGTTCATTGAATACTTAGTATTACAATTCTCTCATTTTCTATTTTGTTAATGTATGCAGTGATATGCCTCCCCTCCCCCCACCTTTGAGGACTATTTTATCTGCTTCTCAGAAATTTGGAAATACTGTCTCATCATTATTATTATCTTAACATAATTATTACTTTTTTCTATAATTTGTTCTTTTACCTTATTATTCAGGATATCATGATTAATTATCTTCATTTAGGTCTGTTTTGCTTGTATACCCCATATTCTTGACAATTTTCATTATGTTATCTGAAAAGAATGTCTAGTGGGTCTTTTTATTTTATAATTTTTTAAGCATGGTCTTTTTTTGTAAAAGTACTTTATGATACCAAGAAACATACTTTAATGTTCCCATTCAGATGATATCATAGTTTGTTCAACTTTAACATTTTGTTTAGCTCTATATTTTCCTTTTAATTTTCTGTTATACTTATCTAACAGTGAGAGAAGAACATTAGGGTCTCCTACAATTTTTGTGTTGCTATACATTTTGTTCCAATTCAGCTAACCTTTACTCAATGAATTTATATTAAAGAACACACATATTTCTTAGCACTACATGATACCTTTAAAAGTACAGAGCACGTGCTAGAATAGTTATAAATATAACATCAATTTTAAGTATTGCTAAAAGATATGTAATAGCTACTTTGACACATTTTGAAAATGTCCTTTTCCATTTTATTCTGAATTGTAGGAGTTCAAAGGAATGTGTCTAGACTTTGCCATTGTTATCTTGGCAGGAAACCTGGATGGTATGTGGAGGCTGGCAATACACATCTCTAATTACATGCATGTTATTTTCTTGGGGTGTTTGATGTATTTATTATGGGATTATAGTGTTGCTTATGAGAAAGCGTTGGCACATAGACACTTCCCAGTGAAATATTTGTATTTTTCCAGTACTTGAGCCTGAAGCTCTATAAATATTTTTCAGTGTATTACATATCTCTTCTCATATATTTTTTTCAAACACATATCTTATTATTCCTGTGCCTTGCTTCATTAATTTGGGGTTCTTGCTAAGTTTGAGAATGTTGGACCAAGAAAAGTGAATTTTCAAATGCTGAAATGGATTTGAGTTTTTCTTTACTTAAAAGTTCCCCCCATTGATTCATATTACAAACAATTCATGCCTGCTTATCCCCACAACTGCTTTCTTCTCACTTAGAATGACATCCTGAGTCACAAGGTGAGTCCCTACTTCTGGCTTTTATAATAATCACTCTCTACTCCTCAGGATTCGAGGGCCAGATAACCTACTTCTATTTCCATTTTCCCCCTACTACTTTGGGCATTGGCTCCCCTTGGTGACATATTTCTTTTCTTCTGGAAGGGATAACTCTTTCTTAGAGGAGCTGATCTAATGTGCAATTCCCCCCAGCCATTTCTATATCTAGGAGGATATTTTCAAATTGAATATTCTGCTTACCTCATTTTTTTCCAGGAATTTCTCAATGCCTCTCTTTCACTGAGGGTCCATCAAGTTGAAGGTTAACAATGAGGGGGAAATAACTCCTGTAGTCTCTCAGGAAGAAGGCCAACAAGAGAAATATGTGTGGAGGCAAAGGGACGGATTGAAACGGGAAAGAAAAGGGGAAATCTTGTTTCACTAGCAGGAGGGGGATCCTATTAAAGAATGCTCCCCGTGTGCGGGGGAGGTGGGGCGGAGGTCTTTTATATTGGGAGATGAGGACTTTATGACGGATGTAAAATGCAGGGATTTGCACTTAGAGATACCATTCATCCCATCTCAGAAGAGTAGAGAATTATAAGTCCTGGAGGTAGCTGACCCCCAGAAGAGTGAGAGGGGATAGGCCCAGGGAGGAGACTTCATGGCAAATAGTAAAATAAAATTAAAAATGTTAAATTAGTAAGGAATCTGTTATATCATTTTAATGGAATATGAACAATAGAAGTAATAACAATAAAGCAGGTGGCTATATGGCATAGTGGAAGAATGCTGGCCTGGAGTCAGGAAGACTCATCTTCCTGAGTTCAAATCCTACCTCCTGGGCAAGTCACTTCACCCTTTTTGCCTCAGTTTCCTCATGTGTCAAATGAGCTGGAGAAGGAAATGGCAAACCACTCCAGCATCTTTATCAAGAAAACCCCAAATGGGTTTGTGAAGAGTGGAATGAGATTGAAATCACCCAGTAAAAACAATAAACTAACATTTATGTGGCACTTTAAGGTTATGACTGTAAAGACGCAAGATGAAAACAAATATTTTTTTTAATTGGTGGCAGCATGATATAGTGGCACTGTTGAATCTGAAGTCAGAGGATACTGTGTCACTTTCTGGCTCTGCTACTTGCTACCTGTACAATCTTGAATGAGTCACCTAACTTTTATGTATCTTGGTTTCCTTATTCGTAAGATGAAAGGGTTGGATTAGATGATCTCAATTGCCCCAAATCTCTAAATCATAGGAATCACAATCAGATATGGTTTTTCCCCCCCTTGGCTTTATGCCTCTCTTCCCCCTTTCCCTTTAAGTCCCAGATACCATTTGAAAACTGAAGGATCTAAACTGGGTTTAACATTACTTTTTTATTCTTATCACCTAGCGATGACCTAAGGGCTCAGAGCTTTCTGGGGAAAGTTCTTCATTGCAACACTTTTTATTTTAAAGTCAACAACATCAAACGCTATTGACAGGTCAGTGCTAAACAATATGGAAGAATAGCTGCAATCTCTGGGATTATTGATCCTTCCAGACGCTGTGATCTTTGTACCTTTCAGTGATTAGGACCCAGGGAAGAGGGCTTGCCTGCCCTTTCATCTCTCTGAGGTGAGAAAGGGGTAACACACAGAATTAGGTTTTTCTTGTAGACTCCACAGAATATCATATTTTGTTTTTGAATAATTAAGAGATCTCTTATAGGTGACAACACTTTTTTTGTTTCTAATTCCTCTCAACTGCTTTCTGAGCAGTGAGGATTTGAAAAAGTAAACATGTGTTCCACAAAGATAAGCTGGAAAAACTTGTTTTAAAATGACCATGTGATTTCAGCGGACTGTTAGAAGTTCAGTATGAATTAGCTGAAGTCAAGAAAGCTAACGAGATCTGGGCCAACAGTAAAAGGCATGACTGCTAGAAATCACCCTCTTGCCCCTAGGATAATATATTCAAAGCCCTTAAAGGTGGGCTTACTGCATTTGCTTTCATAAGCTCTGCATTCCAGGACAATTCCCACTATTCCTACTACATGAAGGGTCTTGGGTAGTGTCTCAGGTATGGGAGACCTTGGGCAACTCCCTAAGTCTCTTCTTCAGCTATAAAATGAGGGGCTTGGGCTAGATGGCCTTCTGGAAACCCCTTTCAGCTTTGATTTTTGGGCTGTATGACCTTGGGCAATTCACTTCCCATTTCTGGGACTATTGTCTCATACCCCAAAGAGACTGAATTCAATTACCTATAAGGTTCCTTCCAGTTTGATATTTTGTGATTCTGAATAGAAGTTGTTTCTGTTTGTTTGTTTTCTTTCTGCAATTGGGGTTAAGTGACTTGCCCAGAGTCACACAGCTAGTAAGTGTCTGAGGCTGGATTTGAATTCAGGTCCCCCTAACTACAAGGCCAGTGCTATATGCACTGTGCCACCTAGCCGCCCCTGAGTATAATAAGTTTTAAATCTGGAGGGACCTTGCTGAGGTATCTAGTTTAATTTCCTCAATTTACAGAGGAGAAAACTGCTTCTTTTCTCAGAGTCCAAGCCCTTCAGTCACCAATACTGTTTCACGTTGCTGTGGCTTAATGGAAAGAGCTCTAAATTCAGCATCAGAGGAGCTGGGTTCAAGTTGTGGCCCTGACACCTGCCAGTCCTCTCAAGCTTCAGCTTCGTCCTTTGTAAAATGAGGTTAGACTTTATCTAAGTTTCCTTCCAGTTCTCACCCCTATGAATCAGCCTAGGTAATCCCGGGTCAGTCAGGTCCTTGACAAGTGGGATCTGAGATTCTGCATCACAGACATTCAGTTGAGTACCTATTTCACTTGAGTTTATCATCTTATCACCACCGCGGGTCTGTATCAATTGTATGTCTGAAGTCATCTGCTCCTGCTGCCTCCCCTCGTTTATCCTCTCTCTTCTCAACCCCTTTGCAAGCTGGCTACTGACTGATGCCACCACTAAATCTGATGGCCTTGTCTCACTTCTCAACCTTGAATTCTTGTTTGTCCTTCCTTCTCTGAGAGGTCTGATGACATCATGGGTGATGTCTTGACTTGTTTGAGAACTGGATTTAAGCGAGGCAGAGTTGCGCAAAGTGGTCAGCCTCACTCTCTCTTCCAGAGTCATCAAAGTCCAGTGGCAGGACAAAAGTCAAGATGACGGGCAGCTTTGACAAGGTTTACCACTGTGTTCTACTAGGTACTTTCTCCTCCCAGGGTTTTCCTAATCTTATCCTTTCCCGGTTCTCCTTCTGTATATCTGCATTGCTCCTTTTCAGATTCCTTGGCTGGTTGATCATTCCTGTTCCGTCCTTCATAAATGGATGACTGTGTCCTGGAGCTACCCCCAGGCCCCCTCTCTTTTTCCCTCTCTTTACACTTTCTTCAGTTACCTCTTTGGCTCTTATGAGTTTGGCCTAGAATCCATCTATCTAGTCCTCATCTCAGATGAGTTCAAGTTCACATCAACAACTACCTTTCAAAGTTATTCAACTGGATATCCCATGAACATTTTGAGTACATGTCCAAAACAGGCTCATTATTTCCATCCCTTGACCCCTCCTAACTACCACTCCCCCTCTTCTAGATTTCTTTATTTTATACTGCTACCTTTCTACCCAGGTTCCCTAACTTCTTATCCACACCTTCCACAACAGACTTATGCCCCTCCAAATTCAATGAGTTAATCCAGCAGCAAACTTTTATTGAGGGCTCATTTACTATTGTGCCAGGCACTGTAGGATATAAACATTAAAAAGAAAATGAAAAAGACTTAGATTTGGAATAGACATCAGAGGCCAGCTTATCTGACACCTTCATTTTATTCTTTACCTTGTCTCTCTCTCGCCAATTCATCCTTCATGCTGCCAGCAAAGTGCTTTTGCCAAAGTGGGCTAATCTCCCTTTCCTCATTCTATAAACCTCAGTGTCTGTCTCCTGACCTTTAGGATTAAACAGAACCGATTTTTAAAGCCCTTCACAACCTGGGCTCTTCCCAGCTTTCCATTCTTCTCGTACAGTTTTCCCTTCCTATTACTCTGAAGTCCAGCCTTAGTGGCCCTCTTATTCTAGACATAGGATGTTCAAATTCTTTTCCCGTCTTCCATTTTGGAATGCATTTCCTTCTCACTGAGGCTTCTTGGAATCTCTGATTTACTTCAAAACCCAACTCCATCCCCACCTTCTACTGGAGACTTTTCCTGCCCCTGCCCCCTCTCCCCACAGAGGCTGGTGAGCTTCCTCACAAACTACATGGATTCTTGTATTTTTGGGTTTCTATCCTATATGTACATATATCATGAATGTATATGTGTGTATATATATACATTTCCTCACTAGAATGTTAGCTTACGTATCTGTAGAAGAATATAGGTGCATATATGTGTATATTGGAATATATGAATGTTATATATCATAACATGACATATGTTATAATATTACGTATTACAATATTACACATACATCTTGTCACATCGTGCTAAAAGGCTCAGGAGCTTGAAAGACTTACCTAAGGTCACAAAAGGTGAGGAGAGAAGGGATTCTGACCCAAGTTCTCTGACTCCAGTCTTTAGAACATTTTGGGGAGTCAGGGGGAGGCATGTCTGGAGAGGCACTGGGAAAGTCCTGAGAGGGGCTGGAGGGAAGATTGGGGGAGGTTGGGGGGCCTGGAGAAGCACTACAGGGGAGCCACGGCGGGGGGGGGCTCTGGAGGAACACTAGGGGGGCACGGTTGGGGGGTCTGGAGGAGCGCAGAGGGGAGTCACGTGGGAAGGGTCTGGAGGGGCTGGGAGGCGTTAGGCAGGGCTCTCCCTTCCCCTTCCCTGCCTGGACCAAAGGAACAAAGAGGGGCCTTCGGGCCACGGCCGGGTGAGAATCCCCCGGCTTTAGCAGAGAGGTTGGGGGGGCAGCCCCAACTGGGCGAGGGGGATTAGATTTGGGAAGGTGGAAAGCCCAGAGAGCCCAGAAGGGGAGGGGCTGGAGAAGGGTCTGGCTGGAAGAAAGGATTCTCGGAGCGGGAAGGGCTGGATGGGGGCGTGGCCCAGGAACGTGAGGGAGGGGCGGGGTTTTGGAGCTGGAGGGGAAGGAAGGCGAGGGTGGGCGTGTGGGGCGTGGCTCGCGGGCACGGGAGGAGCCCAGAAGAAGGAGGCGGTGACGACAACGTGGGATAGGGCAGGGGTCGCGGAGAGGGTAGAAGAGGCGGGGCCAGGCTGCGGACCGGGAGGGTGTGGTTCCGGAGAGGTGAGGGGGGGTAGAAGAAAGAGGAGAAGGACTCCACTTCGATGGAGAAGAGGGAAGGGGAGGGGCGCGAGGGGAGGTGAGGAGACTGGGTGGGCAGGGCTCGCCTCCCTCGGAGGGGCGGGGCCCAGCTGAGGAGAAACGCCAGGGGCTGGGGCCCGGTTGAGGAGAGGCGCCGGGGGGCGGGCCTGGCCGAGGAGAGACACGGGGCGGGCAGGCCGAGCAGAGGCGCCGGGGGCGGGCCCAGCTGAGAAGAAAAGCAGGGAGTGGGGGCCCGGTTCAGGAGAACCTCCGGGGGGCGGGGCCCGGCTGAGGAAAGGCGCTTGGGGGCCGGGCCGTGCCGAGGAGAGGCACTGGGGGGCCGGGCCCGGCGCGGCGGCGCGCGCGGGGGCCGGGCCGGGCTCGCGCTCCGGGGTGGCCGGAGGCTGGCAGTCGGAGGCCGGGCGGCGTCGGCGGGACTACGGTGAGCCGAGCCGAGCCGAGCCGGGTCGGGTCGGGCGCGCTGTGCGCTCGGGGGCCGGGCCGGGTCGGGGACGCGGGCAGAGGCATGGTTGCTTTAGCGGCGGCCAGGAGCTCGGAAGAGGGTCGGCGGCGAGGAGGCCGCGGTGTCGGGGCGTGCGCCGACTGAGGCGGCGGCGCGGCGGCGGCGGCCGAGGTAACCGGGGCGGAGGAGGCCTCCCTCCCGCTCCCCCCGCGGGCCCGCGCCTCCCCCTACTCTCCGGCCGGAGCCGGGCCGGGGCCCCGTAGTCCGCCGCCCTCGGCCGGAGCCTGCCGGCTGCACAAAGCCCGAGGCGGCGGCGGGGCAGGAGCCAGGCAAGGCCCCCCCCCGGGGCCGGCTCTTTGTGGCGCCCGCGCCGGGGGCCGTCCCGACTCCGCGGGGGAGCCCCGAGCGCTCCCGAGCCCCCCGCCTGGGTCTTTGTTGTGTTCCAGCCTGGGCCGGAGCATGTGAGCCTCCAGACCCGGCCCGACACCCCCCACCGTGCGTCCGCTGCGCCCCTGCCCGACATCTCGGCTGCCATGGGGCTCCCGCGGCGGGCCCTGGGGACGCCCCGAGCCGCCCCGTGAGATTGTCATTAGTGTCCCCCCGAAGCGCTCGGCCCCGGCTCCCTGCGTGCTCCGCTAGCGCCCGCCGCCCCCCTCCCCGCGGTCCGGAAGGCACTTGGGGTGCGCCCGAAGACCGGGCGTCCGTCCGCGCGAGCGGCTCCGGATGCATTGTCTGTCTCATCTCTACACTTGAACCATCCACCATGTCTATAAATTCCAGATGTAGCCATGCAGCTCTGTGACCTACTGAGCCATATGAAAAGTCTTATGGAGTGCTGGGACCAGACAGCTTTTCATCAGATCAACAGTTAAACTACCCTGTTATCTGCTGGGCAAGACAAAGGACGGAAATAAAATGAAACCTCTGCCGGAGGAGCTCTCTGGCTCATTAGCTCTGTGAGACCCGTGGAGCAGGGACTCGGCTTTGAGCTTCCTTTGCAGGGCGTGTAACCTAGAGGGGCTAAAGGTCTGTCTGTCTGCACCCTCCAGTTTAAGCAAATGTGAACGAGGCCAGTCCGCTATGACCAGTCCTTGGGAAGAGAGAGCCTGCAAAATGGCTCAGACCAGCCTGCTGCAGGGCAAGCAGTTTTACTGTAGGGAGTGGGTTTTCCACAAGCTCCAGCATTGCCTCCAGGAGAAGACTAACTGTTGTAACAGTGCTGTCAACAACCCATCCCTTGTGAATCCGGGGAATAATGCTAGTGTTGTCTCTGGGAAAGGAGCAGCCTGGGGTGTGTTGTTGGTAGGAGGGCCGGGCAGTGGGAAGACAGCTCTCTGTACCGAGCTGTTGTGGCCAAGTTCACCTTCGAGTTTGCAGAGGGGTTTACATCGACAAGCCCTGGCCTTTCATTTTTGCAAAGCCCAAGACTCGGACACACTGTGCGTTGGAGGATTTGTTCGAGGTCTGGTTGCCCAGATCTGCCACAGTGGACTGATCCAGGGATATGAGGACAAGCTAAGGGACCCAGCTGTGCAAAACCTCTTACAGCCTGGGGAATGTGAGAGGAACCCCGCCGAAGCCTTTAAGAGGTAATGATGTTGGACGTGTTTTCGGGTTTTCACTCAGAAAACACAAATGTGCCTTAGATAATAAACGAAGGTACTATGATTATTAGCTATGTTTTAGTTGATAACCTGTTATTTTGAAAAGTAATCAAAATAATGAATGAAACTGAACCATTCAGCTTGATTTGCCAAAACAATATGTTGATAACAAAGTGCACATGTTGGGTTACGTGTTAGTCTTAGCTTGGAAGAAGATTGTGTGAATTTATAATTTTTCATGAGAACCTTTGGTTAGAAAGGGGAGTGTTCTGCCATGGAGAAGAAAGTAGCTGGACCGAAACGGATTTTTCTGGGAGAGTGCATTTATTGTTTGTTTCAACTGTTATCCTTTTAAGGAATTGATTTCTCTTTAATGAGAATGTTGACTCCTGAGAATCTCAAGAAGGTTATATGGTATCTGTGTGTTTGGGGTTCTTTCTCATTGCCTAAATGGTAAAGTAAGATATTTTCAGTGTTTGCTTATTTTACTTCATCGTCAAGTTGGTCTAAGTGAAGAAGAACTTGAGATGGCCTTATAGTCCGCCAAGGTAATTTTTGTGGTTTGGCCCCAAATAATGAAAGTTTAAATCGTACTTTGCCAAGTCAAGTTGGTCAAACAAGTACGTTTCCTTTCAGGTGTTTGAAAGCAACTTCAGATATTGAATATTTACAGCAAAAGAAAAAAAACCACCTTAAAGTTCTGTAAAAGTCTTCTCTGCCCCTTTTTACTTAACTAAGAGTAGAGAGTTCCTCTTGTGGTTGGTTTGACTCAAGACTGGTTTTATTGGCATCCATTGTTAAGTAATTCAGCAAGCATCTATTACGTACCCACCTATTATGTGGTAGCCACTTTGATAAGTACTGGAGATACAAAGAGAAAACATCCCAAACCCAGTCTTTGCCTTCAAGGAGCTTACTTTCTATGCATGTACGTAGTTAGGACAGGAACTGAGTTTTCGTTGACAAAGGAAAGTCCTGCTCCTAATCTATGTCGGCGTCTTCTCTCCAACTTAGAGTCTTGGAGTTGCTTAGAGCAGTGGTGGCAGACACTGGAAGTGCACCAAACTGTACGTAAGGATTCTTACAGTGCGCCTGGTGACTTAATTTAAAAATGTACTTTTATTTCTGCTTGACTGTATTTTTATTTATTTTGTTAAACATTTCTCAAGAACATATTAATCTGGTTGGGATCACACTGGGGAGTCTTGAGGGGGGCGAGTTTGACGCCTTTGACTTGGAGGACTGAGCAGTTAGGCAGTTTGTCCAGGATCACACAGGTCACCAGGTTGACCTGCCCAGAGGCCCGAGCTCTCTGTCCACTATACCACACTGCCTTACAGAAACCTCAATACAAATTGTAAGCAGAATAGATGAGTGGAGTGGCAGGGTGGCAGCATGGTGCCAACATAACCTTCCTGTAAAAGAGCTGGCGCTTGATTTTGTGAAGTCTTCCTTTTCTTGAAGAAAGACAAGGATTCCATGAGGTAGGAGTGAATGAATGAATGAATAGCATTTTGAAGTGCTTCTCTGACATCATTTCCACTGATAAAATCCTGTCAGTTTCTGATGTTGAGCCATTTGATGGTCAGGGACTTTGGTGGCCAGATCTTTTTTTTTCTGGATCTCCGGTAGCTGTGGCTGCAGCCTCTCAGGGGCTGCTACCCAGGAGGATGGCTGAGGGCTCTGGGCTGGAATCACTGCTTGTCCCCATCAGGGTCTGAGGACTCATGGTGGTGGTGAGGGTCTGACTCGCCTGGCACATGCTGCCTCCTGTCTCCCCTGGGGGCTGTGCTGCTTCAGCTCAGCTGGCCTTGCCCTGTGTGTGGCAGTTGGTGAAGATGGCCCGACCCATTCTTCACGGGAGTTATTTACTCAGATGGCTATGAAAGCTAGCCTGGAAGCAGGACTGGGGACCTGGGTTCTGCCCCTCCCAAGGCTCTTATTGGTAGAAGTTGTTCAGCAGTCATTGCTGGTGGTGGTGAAGCAGGTGAGCCATTTCTGCCCTCAATGGCTGGGCTGGCAGCAGGACTCCTGGTGTGGGGAGGCATAGCTGTTTATTCAGGGCTTTCGTGTTCAGGGCCTGGGGCTGCCTCCATCAGAGTTGATGGCAGCCTTGGTGGTGGTGCGAAAGGGGAGAAACATTTCAGGCGTGGAGGGTGGGGGGTTGCCTTTGCAAAGTTGTGATAATGAGACTCTGAATACAGTGCACAGGCAGCAGAAGATAGGGGATCAGGAAGAAGCTTAGGTAATAAGGAGCTTAGAAAGATTGGCTTAGGCTGGATCGTAAAAGACTTTAAATGTCGAATGCGATTTTATATTTTATCTGTAGGAAGCACCTGGACAGTTGGTAGCCACTGGAGCTTCTTGAGCAGGAGAGTGACCTTTAGGAATATAGTTTGGCAGCTGTGTGGCGAATGGATTAAAGAGAGAAGGGACTTGAGGGCAGTAGGCCAGGGGAGCTGATGAGGCTCTGAGCTAGGTGTCTTGTCTTGTGAATGGAGAAAAGGTGATAGAGCAAGATGTACTGGGCATGTTTAATGTATATAGTACATATGTACTTGCTTGTTAACTAGAATTGATACGACTTGAATACTGAATGTGGCTGAGCTTTGGGAGTCTGGCTGTCTGGAAAGAAGGTGGCACCTTCGGCAGAAAGAGATCAGAAGAATATGAGGTTTGGGGTCAGAGTTGAGATCTCTTTGTACATTTGTTGCATTTGGATTGCCTCCAGGACATCCAGTGGCAGAAGCCAAAGGATGGTTGGCTATGGGATACTGGAGTTCAGAAGAGAGGCTGGGATGTGGAGATCTGGGAGCTGACAGAAGTTGAAACCACGAAAGCTGTCAGCTCCCAAGGGAGTGTGTAGAGAGAGCAGAGAAAAGGCCCTAGGACAATCCTGAGTGTATCTGCCCCCACAGGCTGGTGGTGAACAATGATTCAGCAAAAGGCCCAACAAGGCAGGAGGAGGAAAAGTCCTCCAAGGGAGGGAAGAATGTGCGCCTGGTGGGAGCTCAGCAGTGTGAGGTGCTGAAGAAGGGTCAGGCAGCAGGAGGAAAAGGCCCTTTGATTTGGCAACTAAGCTCATTGGTCATTTTGGAGAGCAGCGAGGTCAGAAGCCATATCACAAGCGAATGAGGGAAGAAGCGGCAGGGAGTGGAGCCAATTTTTTCTAATTTAGCTGAAGAGAGGGGAGAGCCCTATAGGATGATATCTTGAAGGGATGATAGAATCAAGTGAAGGTTTTTTAAGGATAAGGGCCTGTCTGCACGTATTTGTCACTGGTAGGGAGAAGAGCCATAGGTGAGCTAAGATGGAAAATTAGAGAGCCAAGGGACGGTTGTAAATAAACTGTCGGCTCTTTGGTGACATGTGCTGCTGGGCAGAGTGGTTCTCAAGGGTTCCTCCTGTGTTGTCCTAGAAGTCTTTGTCTAAGAGTAGTAGTAATGGTAATGAAAACAACAACAGGAATTTGTAACGATGATGTTCTGAGGTCTGCAGAGTGCTTTACAAGTACTGCACTTGATCCTGACAGACGTCCTGTGGGGCGAGTTCTGTTTTATTCCACACCTTAATTTTTATTTAGATTAAGAAACCAGGCTTATGAACACACAATTATAAACATAGGCTGCAGGATTTCAAAGCCAGCTCTCTGTACTCCAAATCCAGCATTCTTCCTACTACACCAAGATGATTAAGGTTTTGAAAAAGCCTGCGTGAACTTTTTCTTATTATTGCTCTGCATTTTTGTCACAAGTACATAGGCCATAGGGGCAGCTAGGTGGCACAGTGGATAGAGTACCGACCCTGGATTCAGTACCTGAGTTCAAATGCAGCCTCAGACACATTACACTTATTAGCTGTGTGACCCTGGGCAAGTCACTTAACCCCATTGCCTAGCCAAAAGAAAAAAAAAGTACATAGGCCATAGGAGGAAATAACTACATATATATGCATATGCATATGTGTGTGTGTGTGTGTGTGTGTAAACTTTGAAGCTATGTTATACATATTATAAGAGAGAAGAACATATAATAGGAAAAGTATAGGGAGCAGTGTTCTGATAGCTCATGGGTCAGAAGTACTCCTGGATAAGAAAGGAATGGGACAGGCATTCTTGGAGGGGTTTGGAGAAGGGGCTAGGCCAGTTTATGATGGAGTTGTCTTGGAAGTGGTAGAGAACTAGTGTTCTGGAATGAAGAGTTTAGAGGATGGTATCCTGAGATGACTAGAGTTTACTAGGGTTTAGCTGAAGTTGTGTTGTGGATCATTCATTGGTATAGGATAAAGGTGTGTGTGTGTGTGTGTGTGTGTGTGTGTGTGTGTGTGTGTGTGTGACACAGAGAGAGACACTGAGGGACACAGAGGAAGAGGAGAGAAAGACAGACACTTCCAGCAGCCTCTCTAAGTCCAAGTATATGTCCGTACATCATAGAGGCAGCCTGCTGGTAGTGTAGTGGATAGAGTGCTGGGCTGGGATTGGAGTCAGGAAGATCTGCTGATCTTAGACATATCCTAGCTGTGAGTCCTTTAACCTCCCAGTCATTGGTAAAACTTATCTCACGGGGCTGTTATGAAGTTCACATTAGATAACAAATGTAAAGTACTCCGCAAACCTTAAGACAACTTTATAAATATGAGCTATTATACAAATCAATTTAATATGGTACTATGGACCTAAATTTGCAAGATTTAAAACCTGTTAGTTTTAGGCTTTTCATCTGTAAAGTAGTACAGTACAATAAAAATCAGGGCCGAATTGCTGGTGTTACTTGGCTGAGAGCCACACTTGGGGTTAAAGTTGTAATCTGGTTCTAAAAGTAGTGAAGAAAATCTGTAAAGATTAAGCCAGAAATTAAAAGTTCAATTTTGATTTTAAAAATGCAGTTTGAATAAGATATTGACATGGCCAACTGTTCCCTGTTCAGTATTCTCTAAAATTAAAGTTTAATTTTTCAAGTGACTTATTTTTTGTGAACTAATTTTGGCTTTTCCTTTGTCTTTGAACTTTCTCCGAAGCTACTAGTCTGTTGAAGTAACTAAATTGGAGTCTGGCCTGGCATATAGTAAGCACTTAAATGTTACTGACTGATTGAATCTATAGACAATCTGGAAAAATATAGGGAACTTACAGTAATTATACCAATATTCAGTTCCTTTGGCTTATTGTTTTCCTAGTGTTGGTTTCTTAGGTTTTAAAGCATCTGTAACATCATTGTACGGATATTTTGATCATTAATGATGGTTCATTATGTCTTCAAAAATAATTTTTTGATGCTGTCATTCAGAGGTTCTATTTTTGTGTTTTTTTTCCACATATGATTTGTAGTTGTTAGCCATTCTCAGAAGATAAGGTGAGCCTTATTTATTGGGTGTGAAACTATCATTTCTGCTTCCTGGTTGACAGAGGAAGCTAATCACTTCATAGTCTCTTCACTTTTCCAGTCTGAGAAGACAACTTTGGTATTCTACCTGACTAGTACCCTACTATTAATGAAATCACAGGATCAGCCCAAAACCCTACTTTTGTTTCGCATTTGAGCAAATGGAAATTAAAATAGGACATGAGTTAAATGGATTCTATTTCCTCTTAAGTGTGTGCTACAAAGAGTGTAACTGGTTATGTGTATATAATTTGATGTCACCTTGCATCTGTTTTCCCGTTTTAGGCTTTGGTTTGTGGTTTCATCTGTGTTGGTATTCCTTCTACCATTTTTCTTGCAAAATGTTAATAGTTTTCTCTCCTCCAAGTATATAAACTATGTTCAGATTGTAGAGCTAGAAGTGTGTGGGACCTTGAAGATCATCCAGTCCAGACCCCAAGATTGTATATATGAGGAAACTAAGGACCCCAGAAGTGGCAAGACTTACTCAAGGTCACACAGATCGAAGTGTCACAGCTAGCATCCGATCCTGCTGCTGCAGATGCCAGATCCAGTGATCTTTCCACTGTACCACTCCTGAAAGCAGCCTAACAATGCAAATTAAAAGTGACATTGAAACTCCGATCTGTGCATCCAGCCTTTGTCTCCCTGTTGCATCCAGGATCAAATAGAAACTTTTCTCTTTGCCGTTCAAAGCTTTTTACACACCTGTCTACCTTCTCAGCCTTATTGTACATTACACCCTTTTTCACACTCTATAGTCCAGCTATACCTCTTTACTCTTTCTCACACAAGATGCAAAGTAATCATAGTCTTTGGCCCAGTAATTCCACTGTTTTGTTTTTTTGTTTGGCTAGGCAATTGGGTTAAGTGACTTGCCCAGGGTCACACAGCTAGTGAGTGTTATGTGTCTGAGGCTGAATTTGAACTCAGGTCCTCCTGAATCCAGGGCCAGTGCTCTATCCACTATGCCACCTAGCAGCCCCTAGGAATTCCGCTATTAAGCATATACTTTTAAAGTGTTATCAGCAAGATAAAAAGACACCTGATTATCAGGTTAACTTTTTTTGGTGGTCATGGTGGAGGGGATTGCAGGAAAAAGTTTGTTTTGTGGTATAACTTTTTATTTTCAGCTTTTTACCTCTATCAAGAAGTGGGAAGCGTGTGTCATCATTAGTCCTCTGGAATACTGGTTGGTCTTAATGATGATAATGATAGTATTCCATCATGTTTATATACCACAACTTGTTCATCTAGTCCTTAATTTGGGGCACTCTCTCAGATTCCCAATCTTTGCCATCTCAGGAAGATCTACATCCTTAAAGTTTATTTTTCTTAGGACTAACCCTTACCTTAATCTGCCCTCCTGATACACACCTTTCTTTTTCCCTGTTGAGTGAAGTGTATGTCTGTCCCCAGCTGTGTATGTGTATGCATGTGTATGTATGTTCTTTCTTTTGAACAGTTTAGATGAGAGGGAGGTTCAAAAGTCAGCCTCTTCCCCAACCCCTTCCTCTTTGATTGTATAGATATCAATTTGTGCACCCTGATTTTGAGAGCATTTCCCCTTAACCTTCTTCTTCCCCTGCTCAGTGTATTTCTGGTCTCTTCCCCCCCCCCTTTCTGTTTTTAAGATCAAGACATAACAGAAACACTCCCAGGCCTCGTCTAATTGGATGCTGTCTGTGAACCCTGATATGATAGGGTTCGGGGGGACACAGGTATCGTATTTGTACACAAGCAGTTTATCCTCGTTTGATCTTTTATTATCGTTTATCTTTTTATGTTTCCCTTTACTCTTGTGTTTGAACCTCAATGTTTCTCTGTGGCTCTGGTCTTTTTATCAGAATGTTTGAAGGTCATCTGTGTCATTAAAGGTTCATTTTTTTTCCCTTGCAGGGTTATCCTCAGTTTTGCTGGCTTAGGTATTCTTGGCTGTAGGCAAAGAATATGTCCTTTGCCTTCTGAAATATCATATTCCAAGTTCTTTGCTCCTATATGGTGGTGGCTGCTAAATCATGTTTTTGATCATGACTGTAGCTCCTAACTGCTTGGAAGTCTTTCTTTCTGTCTATTTGCAGTATTTTTTCTTTTACCTGAAAGCCCTGGAGTTTTGGCTGTGATGTTCTTTGGCATTTTCATTTTGGGTTTGTTTCAGGAGGTGATTGGTAGATTCTTTCTTTTTCCACATTGATCTTGGTTCTAAGAGATCTGGGCATTTGCTTTAAGATGTCTTGAAATATGGTGTCTTTTTTTTTTTTTGGTTATAGTCCAAATAGTCCAGTGATTCTTACACTTTTTTTCTCCTTGATCAGCTTTCCAGGTCAGTTTATTCATTCATTTATTCATT
The DNA here is from genome assembly GCF_003287225.1 of Phascolarctos cinereus. Classification (NCBI taxonomy): domain Eukaryota; kingdom Metazoa; phylum Chordata; class Mammalia; order Diprotodontia; family Phascolarctidae; genus Phascolarctos; species Phascolarctos cinereus. The sequence goes on along the minus strand of NW_027556402.1, from coordinate 11,222,399 downwards.
CATTTATTTATTGCTATGAGATATTTTACATGGTCTTCATTTTTTCCAGCCTTTTGACTTTATTTTCATATTTCCTGTTCTTAGAGAATCATTGGCTTCCATTTGGTTCATTCTGATTATCAGGGAATTTGTTGCTTGGGCAAGGTTTTGCACCTTTTGTGACAAGCTGTCAGTTTCCTTTCTAATTCTTTTTTTTTGGGGGGGAGGGTGTTATTTTAAGATAATTTTTTTTACTGATATTTGTTTCTTACATCTCCACAGTATCCTATGTATCACACTCATTCCCATTCCCCCTCCTAGAGAACCATCTCATATGACATGTGTATTTTGGAGAGGAAAAAAGAAGAAAAAAAAAGCACACCTGTCAGTTTATTGAGAAAGTCTGATGTGTAATATGTAGTATATAATCCTTGTGGACCATTTATCTCCATGAAGGGGTAGGTTGGGGGTGTCTTCTTATATCTCTTTATTTGAATCCCATTTGACCTTTGTAATTTTGTTACGTTTACCTTTGATTTTTTTTTAGATGTCATTCTTTCCATTTACATGGTTGTAGTCACTGTGCATATTGTTTTCTTGTCTCTGCAGAATTCAGTCTGCCTCAGTTCATATAGATCTTTCCAGGTTTCTATGTATTCATTGCACACATAATTTTTTACAGTGTAGAATAGTCCATTACATTCATGTACCACAGTTTGTTTAGCCATTTCCCAATTGATGAGTATCTACTTTGTTTCCAATTTTTAGATTTCACAAAAAGTACTTCTGTAAATATTTTGGTTTATTTGGGGACATTTTTCATATCAATGGCTTCCTTGGGGTATAAGCTCAGTAATGAATGGAGTCTCAAGTTCAAAGGGTATGGACATTTTAGTCACTTTATTTGCATAATTCCAAATTGCCTTCCAAAATAGTTGTACCATTTTGCCGCTTCACTGACAGTGTATTAATGCGCCTGTCTTTTCACTGTTCATCCTCTAATCATTATTCCATTGACTCTTTCCCTTGTTTGTCATTTTCACCAATTTGCAGAGAGTGAGGTGAAATCTCTGGGTTCTTTTGATTTGCATTTTTCTTCTTATTAGTGATTTGAAGAACTTTTTTTTTAATGTGGTTGTGAATACTTTGAAGTTCTTTTGAGAACTATTTGTTCATAGCCTTTGACCATGAATTGCTAGTAGTCTTTTATATGTGTGTGTATATATGTATGTATGTATATGTAGATATATATGTAGTATAGATATATGTGTGTGCATATATATATACATATATATGTATATATACATATACATACATATATACATATATAGTTTTTATATCTTGGATGCAAACTCTTATCAGAGAAATTTGATATAAAGCTTTTTTCACATTCGACCATTTATCTTCTTATCCTAGATGTATTAATGTTGTCTATGCAGAACTTTTCAGTTTCAATATCCTTTTCCTTCTGTAAACACAGTATTATGTTCCTTTCATAACTTAAATCTTTTTTTTAAGGTGACCCAGTGCCTGGATTTTATTTTTACTCCTGATCCTTTCTTCACATTTAATATTCCATCTTCCTTTCGTCTTCTGTCAGTGTGACTAGATCATGAAGAAGAATAGCATTTAATAAGACTGGAAATATGGCGCAGGTCGGGATGGATTTTTTAGGTGGGTGTATTGAGGGGAATGAGTATTTGTGTTGGCTGTCTTGCACTTGAGATGCCTCCCGGGAATCTGGTTTGAAATGTCTAATCAACATTGGTGATGTGGGATGAGAGCTTTGGAGAGAGACAAGGCATTATGTGTATATGAGTCATCTGTGTAGATGACTTGAAATCATGAGAGCTTATAAGTCTCTGAGTGAGGCAGTGTAGAGAGAAGAAAAAAGGGGGTCCAGCACAGAGCTTTGACGTACACACACACCCACGGTTAGGATTTGGGACAAGGGTCCCAATAGTTCAGAAAGGAGCCTGAGGAGTGGTCAGACGGGAACTGCCAAGATTCTCAGTATCAAAAAAACCCAGAGTAGAGGAGTCAACAGTGAAATATGCTTTTGAGAGATCACAACAGATCAGGAGTGAGAAAAGGCTATGAGGTCTGTCAATTAAGATAATTGATCATTTTAGAGAGAACAGTTTCAATGAAGTGACCTGATATTAATGGTGAAAGGAGCCCTGTTTAGAGAAGGATTACTGGGGAATATCCAAGTGTTAAGGAATCTATTTTCTACTTTATTCTCTAATATTGATTCTTGTAGTGTGGCTGTTTGGACATAGACGGAGACAAGGTTTCACTATTCACTGTTTCTTTGGAAAGGAACAGATTTAAATATAGATCTTAACACCTACTTAAAGTAATTTTACGTAATAATGGGAGAATGTCTTGATCTTAATGTTTAAGAAGGGAGACATTAGGCCAGTAAGTCCCACTTTTACATTCAGACCAGACTTAATATGGTGATAGTTATTAATTTGTTAGCCTTCTTATTAACTTTTTAAGCATGAATGAATATGGTTTAATCCAGATCATTTGTAGTGCCATAGATCTGTATCCTCTGGAACTTTCCTTCCCCGCCAAAACAAACAAAACATCACAGAAGCTAAAAACAGAATGAATCTGGAAAATGTACTACTATCTTGCCCTTACTTGTGATTTCATTTAAGGGCAACTTTCCTCCTTGCATTAGCTATATTACACACAGACTATACTTATGATTTCTTTCTACAATTGTCTTTTACTTGAAAATTTTTATAATCAGAATTACTTTTTGTTGCTGCTGATTAGAATCTTCAGTCACTTAACTGTTCCCACTTCTTTTAAAGCCAGTTAGCTTATTTCTGGCTACAAAAGATTTCCTTTCCACCCTACTATGTCTCATGGTTATCTCCATTGCTGCTCCAGTCAGGACCCTGGAGTCCATTATGCTCCTGACCTTGAACTAATTTAGTTTTTCTCATAGTTATAAAGTCTTAGAGTTGTAAGGACTTTACAAATTATGTAGGCCAGCTCCTTGTTTTACAGTTTTTTGATATGTTCTTCTCTTTACTTTGCTAGCTACTCTTCCTACCTCCAACTTTATGCACCATGGGAAATTCAGTAATAACTAATAGTAACACTAATGGTAACTAGCATTTACATAGCACCTGCTGTGTGCCAAGCACATTATAAATATCTCATTCGATCCTCACAATCACCCTGGGAGGTAGGTACTATTATTATCCCCATTTTACAGTTGAGGGAACTGAAACAAACAGAGGTTAAGTGATTTGCCCAAGTTAACTCTGGACCCAGCACTCTGCATTGTGGCACCACCTATGATGTAATACGTTTACCCTTGTGCTGCCTTTTGTAGGAAAGTGAGACATAGCTGAGCAACACAAAGGAGAATGTAAGAGTACTGTGAGTGCTGGGCGAGGGAGAGATTATTTCTGCTAAAGTCTTTTTTTCTTTACTTCTCTGAACATGCTGTGATTGCTAGTTCAGTTTCATCTAGTGCTTGTCAGGAAATTGGCTCTGTTAAGACTACGGAGAACTGTCCTACCATGCTAGCCCTCAAGGAACATATGTTTTAGTGAGAAAGACTGGACATATAGTACTTAATAATTAACTCTAATACAAGACAGTGTAAAAGTAAGTGGCATATAGGTAATATTTTTTTAAATCGCTGTAGAATTTTGAGGAAGCAGAGAAGTTGCTGAATGCCTAGAGGTGGTAGCATAGTCTAGGTCAACTTGGTTCTTGAATGAATGAATGAATGGATATGGGGATGGATGGATGGATAGATTAAAAAAAAAAACATGAAGCACATCCTATGTTCCAGACATTGTACTCTAAGCACTGGGAATATAAAAATGAAAACTGAGACAGCCACTGCCCTTATAGAGATTGCATTTTAGTGAGGGAACACAACACCCATTATTGTACTGTATTGTGGCCAGGACAGGGAGTTTTCTTGTAGGGAGTCATAAGGATAGCAAATGAGTCAATAGCAAAATAATTTGATGCACCTTTTCCAGAAGAAATGATACTGTTGTTATTATAAACTCTTTGAAAGCAGGGACTTTTGTCTTTTTCTTTATATCTTTATCATGTAGCATAGTTAGGGTGTATGGTAAGCACTTAATAAATACCTCTGGACTGATTGACTCTCAGTCCTTGTTAGTTGTTTGATAGGGCTTAACTTGCATGAATAACTACATGGTTATCAGTTCTGATTCCACGTTCTATTTATGAGACCATTCAGCTCTATTAGGATCTGAAGTTTATCCAAACAAACTTGAGCTTATTTTGAAATAAATAATTTGGTTTTTGTGGTTGTGTCCCATTGCTCTTTTAAAAATATTTTCGTAATGTTTCCTGTGTTTTTAAAGTATTTAATAATGCTTCCTGTGATAGTACAATAAATGAAGTAGTATGTTTTGCCATTGCTCTGAGATTCCCAGGGCAGTAATATAGTGGTAAGTACTAAGTAAGTACTCCAGTGAATGTGATCTTATTGGCTTGGGAATTTCCTTCCGTAGTGCAAATCACTACCTATCTTTTGGGACTCTTGTCATATTCTCCCAAAAAATATGACACAGGGGGTCTACCCAATATGTTAGAAGCATTCCTCGCTTTCTCTTGACATCTTAAGGGTACCAGGTCACTCTAGCTGTCCATCTGTCATCTTTCCCTCTTACCTTGTGACCAGGCCATTTTCTTTTCCTGTTACAAAATTCCTTAATAGCATCTTTACTCCTGTCCTTGAGTCTTCCTTGTGTGGTCATGTATTGCAGCCAGATCATACCCGTCAAACGCCTCTTCATAGCACTTGATGTGATGCTCATCTTTAGCTCTTAAAAGGCAATTCTGTTCCACGTTTTGTTGCAATAGAGCAACACCAATAAGGAGAGAAAGAAACCGTCGTTTATTAGGCCCTTACAATGTGCCAGGGACTGTTCTAGGCACTTCACAAATATTTTCTTATTTGATTTCACTTGATCCACACAACAACCCTGGGAGATAGCTGTTATTATTCTCTCCATTTTGCAGTTGAGGAAACTGAAGCAGATAGAGATTTGTGACCTGCTCAGGGTCACCTAGCTAGATAATGATAACCGTAAAATGTTATTATTGGAAAGTTGGGTCTCTGCTTTCAGGGGAAGCTTGGGGTCAGTAGTAGAGCTTTGTAATTTCCTGAGAGCACACCATTCCACCCTGCTTATTTTCACCTGCAGGTCTAGCTTGTCCATCTGTACTATGTCCCAAATATACATGCCTATAGGAAGGCTGTGTAGAATGTCCTGTTAAATTTACCATTGAAATCTGGGCAGTAGGCATTCTTCCTCCATCTTGGTCTTTCCTCTGCAGATTCATGGACCAAACTCCTTTGGTTATATGTTGATTATAGATCTTTTCCTGAAAGCTATACAGCATCTTGAGTGAACACCATATCCTCCCTAAATAGGAATATCTAGAGTCCCTCACGATCTACAGGTGATTCCTCCTTAACTCAGACTGAACTGGCTCTCCTCTGTCATCACAGTGGCAAATACCCCTGGAGAAGAGTGTATAGTTCCTGGTTTTACACCTCCTCTGATGTTTATTAGCAGAGACTCATTTGCCAGGTTAGTTCTGTTATTACATTTTTCAAAGAATCCAGAAGTTATCTTGATGTGTGGATAGGAGACAGTACTTTGTTTTTAGAGAGGGGAAATGATATGGTGTCCAATTAAAATAGTTTTATAAAACTCATTCATAAAATCTTACAAAGAAAAATGATGAAGAGTTGTGAACATCACCCAGAGAGAAGGGGTGGAGGATAAAACGAATTTAAAGTAAACTTTGTAAAACTTCAAATTGAGCCAGAGTCATGTCAAGAACATTCAAAGATAGAAATGAATCAACACAAACAGAAGAAAATGGAAAAGATTTATATAAAGCATTTCAGCAAACTCTTTTCATTATCAGAGATAGGGATCACCCGTCAGCCTTGGACCTTAAACCCTCAGGTGCTTCTAGAGAAGGTAGAAATGTGACAAAGGAGAACCAGATAGAAACAGCTGCCAGTAAACCATGTGGGAGGTGATAAAGTTGAGAGGTCATGGAGGGACCAGGCTACTGACAAGGGAAAGAAATCAGACTCTAGTAATAGAAAAGAAAGGAGGTGGGGGCACCTAAAGAACATCAGTAACTACCAACCTATGTCTGCTCTCCCACCTATACAAAATCATGAAAGTTACCTGTACACAAGTCCAGGGCGTTGTCAGTGAAGGTATTTGTAGGGACCAAGGAAGCTTTTATGAGCAGTATTTTAACAATGGATCACATCTTTACCATCCCGTAATTTAACTAAAAGTTGTAGAGAATATAAAATCTCCTTTCCCTTATTGTTTGTTGATTATGAAAAACCATATGAGAACCAAATGCTGCTCTATAGTCTCTTGTAAAGTAAGTTATCAGACTTTTAAATATATATTTCATGGAATATCATCTTACATACAAGGAAAATTTATTAGTCATTTCTTTCAAGGAAGATACTTAACCTATGTACGTGTGTGTGTGTGAATGTTTAAATGCTTTTAAAATTTAATATTAAATATTGTTTGGAGATGATAGGTGTTATGTATATGAATTTCCCTTTTTTTTAAAACTGAACGGTGTGTTTAAGTCTATAAATGCAACTGATTAAATTTTCCCCTATTTCATGTACTTTCATGAAATCAAAAGTCAGCTTTTATTATGTGGAAATTCTTAATTTATACCATTAGTTCTTAGAATTTTATTTATTAATTTTTTATTAGTAGGATATTTAACAGCTGTGCTTATTATGACCTTGCATATTTGCTTTAATCAGCAAGTTTTTTTATATCTCTTACATATGTACGCATATTCACACATGTCTGTATGCAGACCACTTCCGTGATTCCCCTAGCAGTTCTTCTTTTTCCTCAGTATTACTCTGTGTGTGTGTGTGTGTGTGTACATACACACATACATGTACACACATATGCATATGCACATGTAAATATATGTAAAGGAAGAGAATGGATTACTTTTGGTTATGTGGAATTGCAAAGCCATTGCACAAACAAAATCATTAAAACCAGGATAAGAAGGGATAAAGAGCTTGCCCTTAGGAGCCAGAAAAACCTGGGTTCAAGTTCCATCCTGACACAAACTGGCTGTATGGTCCTGGGAATGACAACTAACCTCTCAGGGCCCAGAATGCTTTCTAATAATATGTAAAGGGCAGAAGGTACAGATTGGCATCAGCATTAGTAGAGCAAGTTGCTTACCAAGAGGTGAGTACACTGATGAAATCACAGGTCTGGTTTAGAAAAGAAAAATCTGCTTCTTTGTGTGTATGTTATTTTCCCTTACTAGATTTCAGAATCCTTGAGGGCAAAGTGTTGTTGCCTTTCTATCTCCAGCACATTGCCTGGCAGGTAATTGGTGTTTAATAAGTGCTTGTTGAATTGTGTTGAATTGAGTTGAATGTTGAAATATTTCTGGACCTGGACCTGAAAGCCATATGGAGACGTGGTGTAGAGAAAAGAACATCAGAACTAGTCAGGAAAGGCTGGGATCAAATCCTTCCCTCTGTGATTACCAGCTTTGTGGCTATGGGCAAGTCACATCACCTCATACCCCATTTTCTCATTTGTAAATGGTATTTGTAGAATCTGTTCCACAGGTTTTTATGAGGTCCAAATGACATAATGTATATGTAATATGTTTTGCCAACCTTACAGTACCATTTAAATGCAAAATACTAATACTTCATTCTTCATTTTGTTTTGTTTTTGATTTTGCATTTTTTTAAAATGTACGTAATGTGACAGATGTTGCTTTTGACATTTCAGAACCTTTTTTTTTGATCTATACATTTGTCAGTATTTGAAAATTAGTTGACAGACTTCTAATCCAAAAAAGATCCTGTCAGGCTAGGATTATGGGTTGGTTCTGATAAGTTGAAATTTAATAGAGGTAAATATGCTTGGGTCAAAAGAAATCAAGGTCACAAATAGAAGAAGGGGAGGTGCGGGTAGGTGGCAGTTTTTCTGAAAAAAAATTTGGGAATTTTAGTGAACTACAAAGTGCAGTGTGAGTAAACCATATTCAATTCAAAGTCCATGTGATCCTGGGATGTATTGAGAGGCATAGTGTACATACTGAATGGGGGAAGGGCAAGGCTCCCTGGACTCTGCCCTATCAGACCACATCTGGAATATTTGGTTTGGTTTTAAGAGCTGCATTTTAAGAAGGAAATTTTCAGACAAAGGAGTACCCAGAGAGGGCAACCAAATAGTGATAAGGACCCCAAATTGTACCTTGTTGGTGGAAGGAATTGAAAATGGTTTGTCTGGAGAAGATTAGTATTATTCATTGATTTACAGTGAGAAGAGAGACCTTAGAATTCATCTAGACCAACCCCCTTATATGTTTAAAAAAATCTTTAAGCTCATTTATATCTAATTAAGAGGAAGCTTTGTTTAGACTTTAACTGGCAAGCAGAGCTTCAAGTGTCAGTCCCTGGAGGGACCACTTTTTAACAGGTCAGCCTTAGACAGTCACTGGGGCAGTGTTATTTGAGAATTAGAGGAGGGACAGAGGAAGGCCCTTCTCTTCCATTAATCCCCTTTTCCCACTGAACCTTGAAATTCTGTATATATGGAGTGATACCTTTAGATTCAGCTTGCTTCTTTCTCTGGGGTCCTGGAAGGATCAATATTTACAACTCATTTACACTGAAGTTTGATTACCTAATAATAGTGCTTTTTTTACAGGGTAGTAGATGTGGGAATAGGGTGAAGAAGAAGAACTAGGGCTCCCTGAAATGGAGGACATGAATTCTAGATCTGGAGCTGGAAGGGATCATCTGGTATAGCTCCCTCATTTAGAGACCCACTGTGGTTAAATATAATGCCCAAAGTCATCAGTAAGAAGTAGCCAGGATTTGAACCCAGAATTCTAACTCCAAATCCAGTACTTCCCATGGCACATACTGCCACTCCTGTCAAGGCCAGTTAGAATCATTGAATTTTTCCCAGTTGGGTTAAGTAGGTTATGTATTTGGTTGAAGACTGACATTTCTGGCTATTTCCTGTATTTTATATTTTTAGTGAAGAGGTCATTTCTCTTCAGAAGTTTTTGTGTACTCTTTGCTTCTCTACTTTTCACACCTCAAAACCCTTAACAAATTAAAAAATATGAACTACCTTTTTATTTTTCTTAAGTCGTGCTTGTTTGGCCATTTTAGTTATGATTAAAAGATTGACAGGTAAAATTCATTCAGTTATCAATTCTTCAATATCAAGTCCAACTTGATATTGGAAAGTGCCAACTCTTTAGAATTAACTTTTTAACAAAGTTTAAAAAATCATTAATTTTGTTATTAAAATTGACAGATACTGGAGAAAATGTAGGTTCCTAAAGCCAAGCTAAATCATCTAGACTTGGAAAATTGCAGTGTAAAATAGAATATAAATAAATCAGTTGCCCAAATATCAAAACACAGAACTTAATTAAACACTGTTGAGTGAACAGATAGTTCTTGCCAACAAGACTTGTGAGCTCCTGATGGCTCAAAGGAGCAATGGTTAACCAAAATGCTGTAGTGAAACACATGGGAGCAGTCTTCACCTATCCAGTAGAGTGTAACTACCATGTCTTAGAAAATCATCAGCAGATCCCTTGTGGCCCACCTTGGTGATTATTAGTGAACTGGACCCAGGCGCTAAAATGACAAACTCTTTAAAGTGGCCAAAATAGCTATATGGTAAAGTTTCAGAAAATACAGGTGGCTGATTTTCCAAATCCTGGACTGAGGCAGATCTGAAAACAATTTGCTTTTCTAGTAGTCCTAGCAAATAAAAGTTTCAGTTATTTGTGTTTAGAAAAACAATAAAAATTTTGTCAAATTTTGCCACTTGTATGAAGAATTATTCTAACTAGTCTTGCCATTTATTTTTGCTCTTCACTCATCTAATTTAATCAAATTGATCTAATAACATTGTTTAAAAATGAACACCAAGTCTTCTGTGCATTTTTTTTTTCATTTTAATATTAACACATTAAGTGTGTTAAAAAGGATAGACTTGCCTCCTGACCTTTTGCACTGGAAGGACCACTGGATTTGGAGATAGCGGCCTTGGCTTCCAGTTTGTCTTTGCTCATCCCTGGACAAGTTATTTCACTTTCCAAGTTTCATTTGCAAAATGAAGGAGTACGATCAGAATCATTTTAAGATTCTTTACCCCTCTGAATCTATAATCCTTAGACAGAGCTGAATAGCACGTTTGAAATACACGTTGACTTTCAAAAACAAAAGTTAGTTGTGCTCCCAAGCTGCCCTTAAGGAAACTTACTTTGAAAAAACAAACTATTTCAGTGTGTCGTGATCCACCTGTTAATAACATTTTCCAGGCATATTTCACTATCAGTGTAGGTTTTGTCTTAGATGAGTACAGAGAAATTTTAAGCATGATTTTGAGTTAGGAGGAGTTGAAAATATTAATTTGACAGCTTTGGAAGGTGGAGAATTTGTCAGATCTGGTTTCAAATATATGGGCATCTATAATTTTGACTTGTTTCATTTTTTCTGCTTTCTTTTTTTAATGACCCAATTTCCTGCCCCAGTCGCCCTCCCAAATGTTTCCTTTGGTGGGGAAAGAATGTGTGAAGAGCATGGCTGCCTATTTCTAATTGCATTATTTAGAATTCGTGTAGTCAGTCTTTGACTTAAGAGCCAATGGTTTGAGCAGGATTGCTTTGATCACAGTTGCTGTGTGGTGAAGTGCTGTGGCTAGCTCATTCTGAATAGAGACTGGGAAGGATGAAAGATTAGAGCAGTTTAAAAGAGTTGTGAACTGTCACAACTGGCTTTGAACACTGTCTAATTAGATTTTCAAAAGTTTGTAAGATCGTAAATTTAGAGCTAAAAGTGACTTCAGGGATCACCTAGTGCAGCCTTCTCATTTTCCAAATGAGGAGCCTGAGGTTAAGTGATTTGGCATTCAGTTAATAAACAGTACAGTGCTTCGGGGACCACACCTGGCAACCTCTGCATGCTGCTTCAGTTTCTGTATTGTGTGGGAAAAGTGGCAAACTAGGTAACCCCAGGGATATGTTCAGTGTCTGGTTCATGGTTAAAATTCTGAATGAAAGGGTTTTTTGTTAGCCAAGCCAGCAGTACATGCTGACAACTAACCTGAACAAGCTTACTTTAGTTAGTTTGTAATTACACTCGTTTGCAAGAAACTCATTTTTTTGTGAATTAGAATTTAAAATTATTCCTTCTGATTCTTGATACATGAACCTTTAATTCAATTTTATTAATCTCTTTAAATATGTAGATATATAAATTAAATGTGAAGCTAAAATATATGAAAATACTATGAGAAGTTAAAACATGAAATTAAAATGCAAAATTATGATTACTGATGTTGAGTTGCTTTTATTGTATGAGTAACATGCCATGATTTAGATTGAAAAGTGGAATAGAGTTTGGCAGCTACTGTCTAAAATTACTAGAGGGTGGGGAATTTTTGACTAACAAGTTAATCTGGGGAGATTTTCAGAGCCATCTTAATAGTTTCTAACAGAACAAAAATTTGCATACTATTGTAAGTTTTATGGCACTTTAAAAGGAAAATTCACTTCCTAAGCAAGAGGTATTAAGTAAACTTATTATGTTAAAAAAAAAAAACAACTGAATGGCTTTCATTTTAAAATTACTCTAATAGGCTTTTGCAGCTGCCTTTCTGCCTGCTAACTAAAGGGCCAGCTGCACTGGAAGAATATTGTCAGTATGCTTATATTTAAGAGGATTTTGAACAAAGGGGAAAGAGGGAGGTGTATTTCTATGGGATTCAGGCTCATGCTTTTAACGAATATAATAAGAAACATTAGGATGAAATATCCAGTTGCTTTAAAAAAAGAAATTGACAGAGAAAATGAAAGTAAGATCTTTTTTGCATACAGACTTATGAAATAAGATACTGCTGCGTGCTATTCTGATTTTGTTCATGGTGATAACTTTTGTCTAATCTTTACTAGTGATATATTTTTAACACTTGCATAAGTATATCTAGAAACTAAATATTTTAGGATGTGTATATACTAAGCATATCAAAGTTCTCAAATATCACCTTTTATGATATTTCATTCTTTTATTTTTACAAGTGATTCTTGAAGTACAAAAAAGAGAATGTATCCGATTATTTGAGGACAGGAGTTTCAAACCTAGAAGTGCTGATGAAAGTTAGGATTTTGAGAACTAGACAGTATTTTCCCAATTATAGCAAGTGGTGTGCTTCTCTGACCCTGATAACATCAATCAGCTAGTCAACAAGCATTTAATACGGGATTATTAAACAGTAGGCATTTGCAGTGAGTGAGTGTGTGTGTGTGTGTGTGTGTGTGTGGCAGTACTTATATCTCATCCATATTAGATGTCAATAGAGTAATACTTTTATGTATGTAAAATACCTCTCTCTATGTGTATCTCATCGTACATATTTTCTGCTCCTTTTTTTCCCTTACTCCACATATGTAATTAATTGCACATCTTAGCACTGTTATCTCCCCAGCCTCTCTCAGATCTCTCACCTCTCACAGAGCCACCCCAGTTCTGGGCCTCATCACCTCTCTGACTCTCGCCATAGCCTCCTGTTTGGTCTCCCTGCCTCAAGTCTCTTCCCACTCCCAATCCATTTTCCACACAGTTGCCAACTATGTCTCCCTCCAGCTCAATAAATTCCACTGGCTTCCTGGTGCTATTGGCATAAATATAAACATCTCCTTGACTTTTAAGGACCTTTACAACCTAGCCTCAGCCTCCATTTCCAGGCTTAATCTAGATCGTCCCCCTTTACACACTGCACCTTATTCAAACTGGCCTTCCTATTGCTCCTCCCACACAACATTCCACTCTCATCTCTTTGTCTTTGCAGAGATTGTTCCCCGCACTTACTCCTCACTTCCATCCTGTAGAATCCTTTGTTTCTTTAAGGCAGCTTGAGCAGCCCACCTTCTACAGGATGAATTTCAGTTTCCCCATCTGTTAGTGGGAGTGTCCCCTTTCCAGTTACCTTGTAATTATTTTATATATATTTTGTGCCTACTTTTGTAAATGCATTGAATTGTTTCATTTTTGTCTTTGTACACTCCGTGGGGATGTGCAGTGCTTGACATATTATAAAAAATGCTTGTTGATTAATAAAGTCTTGAGTACAATCCTACGTTCGGGAACAAAATCCCTTTGGAGGAATTTAGAAGCGTAGAGGAAACCCAGAGTTGTCCAATGTCTCCTGACTGGTGGGTGTTTAGTTTGAAGAATTATATTACACTCTGTAAAGGTAATTTATGAATTTAGGGATTTATTTATTGCCCTCGGTTGTCTTTGTTTGGAGAGTGCTGCTAATTTGTAGGGAAATCAACAAAAACCTGTCATCTTTATCATGAGTATTCTCTGGTGTAGGCTTTTACTTTCTAATTTACAATTTTATTCTGCCTTTAACTATTATATGTGATTCACATATTTAGTACCTTAACATAAAATACTTGGAAATTACCTTATTTATAGCCCGTTAAATTCATTCTTCTTTTCTTCCCCACATTTTATATCCATGCACCAAATTACAAAGATTCTTCCTTTCTGGTAGCTTTCTGTTCTGTTCTTGTTGGCACCATACCAGACCCTTATCACTACCACTTTGATTCTCAAAGTAGGAGGGCATTGTTAGAGGGAATGTTCAGGACAGTACCTAGACTGGTCTATGTAGGAAGGTAGAATAGGTTAAGTTGTATAAATGAACTTATCAGACTATAGAAAACTTTGAATGGGAGGCAGAGGAATGTAGAATACAGGCAATGAGAAATTAGTTATTGAAATTGCTAAAAATAATGCCTTGATGTTCTAAGCACAGAATTGGGGCTTTTAGTACCAGTTGTCAGTTGTATCATGCTATGATGGGAAGGAAATTGTGCATATCTTTTTACTCTGCCGCATTGGTAGACACTGTGGTATACTGTTAAAAGTACACTTCGACTTCTAGTCGAAAAGAACTGAGTTCAGATCTTGTCTCTGACATTTCCTAGTTATGTGGCCTTGGGCAAGTCACTTATCTTCCCCTAGCCTCAGCTTGCTTATCTGTAAAATGAGAGTGTTGGCCTCAGTGACCTCCAGATCTCCTTTCTTTCTAATTCTTTGTATGATCGAAAGCACAGACGAAGTCAAGGAGAGAGTTGATAGCCTAATTATTTTATCATTGTATCCAGGTTGTGCTAGTACCTATAAAATGTTAAAGGAAACCAAGGAAAGCCTCTGGTGTTTTAAGTCGATCACCTTTGGGGAGTCTCAAGGACGATATTAAACAGCAGTTACACTGCATGAGAATGGGTGGTTGTGTTGTGATTTACACCATTGGAAGGAAGGAATACCTGCATCAGTCAGACCATGGAGCCAATGAAGTACAAAACAAAGTTATAAGCATGACTTCTGAAGAGTTCCGACCATTAGTGAATAGTGAGATCAAGGAGGGCTTCAAGGAGACATTGGGTGGAATGTGAGCTGGACAGAATTTCTGCAGGGTGGGGATGGGATGGAATGGAGAAGTCAAATGCTGGCCTGGTAGGAAAGATAAGGTTAGTAAAAGAAGAAAATGACAAAACTGGAGTTTCCAATCGGAGTGATTATTGATTGGTATAGCATAGACTGAAAATATGAGGACAAAAGGTAGAGCAGATTCTGGAGAAAAAAAATAAACTTGATTTTGGAAATTGAAGTTTCCAGATTGATGGAGATGTTCTAAAGGTATTTGAATGAAGGAAAAGTCATTTATATCTACTTTATCATATGACAAGTTCTGTGCTAAGAACTAAAGGTACAAATTAAAAAATCAGCCTCTGCTCTCAAGGAGAGAACACTCTAATGGCAGAGAGAGCATGTATAGGAAGGTTCAGCTTTAGAAAGGATGGAAGGACTTAGAGGTCAGAGAATAAGACAGGGCCCAAGGATCCTCGGAGTGCTTTGGCAGTTCGTATGGCAGTTCCCTGGGGAGGAGGAGAATTTGGTGCAGACAGTACGGTCTGGTAGTGATGGTGATGATGGCCATGATGGCCATGACGGCCAGCCAGCGTCCATATAGCGCTTTAAGGTTGTTGTTTCATTTGGTTCTCACAGCTCTGTGAGGTAGGTGCTATTGTTTTTACAGGTGAGGAAAATGAAGTTCAGTGACTTTCCCAGAGTCACAGAGACATTTAAAGATCTGAGGCAGGAATTGAAGTTTTCTGGACCTCAAGCCTGACCTCTCCGTTGTGCCACCTAGCTGCCATGGGATCCTCCATTTACTTCACTGGAAGGATTGTATTGGGTGATTAGTGTGAGAATCTCTATTCGCTCTGCAGGCTTCCGGTCTGCCACCCCTGGGAAGAGGGGCCAGAGGGTCTGAGTGGAATGAAGATCCTTCCCTTTCCCAAGCAGGGCTAGGGATTGGGAGAAGGGAAGTATCTGTGTCCAGGCAGCAGGGGCAAGAGGGAAAGGGGATATTGGTAAGGATATGGAAGAGAGGAGGAGGGGAGAAGAAAGTACTCAATGGAAACAGGAAAAGTAGCAACGTATATATTTCTGTCCATCCAGTCGTTCTCTGTCTTGTATTTGTTCAAGTCTCTGCTTTCTAAAATTCATTACTCTGCATCCATTGAGTTTGATTCCATTTGTTTGAGGTCTTTTTCAATTCACATTTGGATTTTAATATTACATCCAACGTGTTCTGGCATCTATCGAAGCTTAATGTTGTCTCCAAACCTTGTTTTCCTTTTAGTCGAAAAGGAGCGGGCTCTGAAAGTCACTAGCTTCCTGATTGACCTCTCCATTCCAGTCGGGCCTTCACGCTGCCAAAGCAGTCTTCCTTCAGCTTGCACAAGTGTGGCCGGCCCTGGCTCGGAATCACCAGACGCTCCCGATGGCCTCAGCTTGGCCTTTAAAGCTCTTTGCAGTTCAGCTTCAGGCTTATCTCACATTCTTCCCCTTCACACACTCTACTAAGTGCCATCTAAATTGGCTTTCAGTTCCCTGAGCTTGGCGTTCTGGCTGTCCATTTGTGCCCAGGTCTTAATGTCCGTTCTCTGGTGAGAATTGTTTGCCTACCTTCTTTTTCTCCACAATGGTTCAGTTTAAAACCCCATACATAAAGTTTACCAGCTTTAGGGGGAGTCTCCGGCACTGTGTGAGCTCTTTCCACTGCATCTCCTCTCTGGAATTGGCATTTTGGGTCTTTTGCCTTAGGCTCCTGACAGATTATCTCCCCGTTGCTGTCTTTTCCGGAAAATTTCTGCCATTTCTGAATTGCCTCAGGCATATCCCACTGGAAGCCTTTGGCCTTTAACCTCTCCTCCCTGCCCCCAGCTATCCATGCTGATTGTCCCCATCACCTGAAAGCTAAGTTCCCTCTTTCTCATGCCTCTTCCTTTGCCTTCATCTGTGCCTGGTGTTTTATGATCTGAGGGTTCTTTTTAGAAAGGGTTTGACACCTCTTGGGTTTTCTGCACTTAACGTTAGGGAGAGCCTTTACTCAAACGTGTTAGACTTCCGAGACCGCTCCCTCCAACCAAAATGATAACAAAGTTTGGAGACAACATTAAGCTTCAATAGATGCCAGAACATGTTGGATATATTATTTGTTTGTTTTTAGGCAACTGGGGTTAAGTGACTTGCCCACGGTCACACAGCTAGTAAGTGTCAAGTATTTGGTCTGAGGCTGGATTTGAACTCAGGTCCTCCTGACTTCAGGGCTGGTGCTCTATCCACTACACCACCTAGCTGCCCCTTGGATATATTATTAAAATCAAATTGTTAATTGAAAAAGACCCCAAACAAATGGAATCAGACTCAATGAAGACAGAGTGGTAAATTTTATTTAGAAAGTAAAGAATTACAGAAATACAAAATAGAGAATGATTAGCTAGGTAGAAAAATATACATTGCCAATTTTCCTGTTTCAATTGAGTGCTGATATAAAATCCTGAAGCCACAATTAAAATGAGAGAGAAGAAAATCTGGATAAGCTTCAGAGAAGAGCTATTTATGTGATTGATGGGCTGGAAAGTATTTAAGATAAACTTCAAAAAAAACCAGCTTGATCATCACAAGGGAGAGGATGCTGAAGGGCAACTTTATGATCATCTTTAAATAATACAAAGGGTGAGCTATACTCGTGTTACAAAAGCCAGCTTCCTGGGGGCTGGAAAGCTGAGTGATTGGAATTCCAAGTATAAACCTCCCTTTCAAGGCTGGATAGGGAAGGAAAGTGAGAAGTGGCTCCTCCGGATTAGGAGAAGACTTTTTTTTTTTCTTAAATTAGATCTAGAGAAGGAGCCAGTGAAGAGGTAAAGATGGAAGGTGCTACAAAGAAGGGTTGATGAGGACAGATCTCAGAAGAGGAAGCTGGTAATGGAATGAATGAATGAAGAAGCATACATTAAGCTAAGTGCCTACAACGGTGTTAGCAAGAGGGGGATATAAATAGAAAGGCCGGAGAGTCACACACAGATGAAAGGATTAACCTTGGCTAGGAGAGTGACATCCTTCTCCAAAAACAGGAGGAAAGTACTAAGGTGAATTTGGTAATGGAGAGGAGTTAAACGAGTCCACAGAGACATGAAACCTCTAATTCACACAGATGTGAAGCATCTAATACTAATTGGGTTAGAACCCATTGCAGTAGACTCTGTTGGCAGCTGGAATTTCAGCTGGTATGACCTAAGAAGACTGAAAGGGTCTTCCCCACATAGGCTAACTTCTTTCTCCAAAGCAATGAAGCCACCCTCAACTGCTAATGTAATTTCCTAGTTGACCAAATTGTATAAAAGCTAAGTATGTGAGCAGTCTGGGTTCCTTAGGTTTGATAGAATTCCTTGTTGTAGAAATCACCCCATCTTTCTTGACCAGGTGTGCCATCATGGTAAATGTGAAGGCCCATGCTTCCAGTGCTGCTGTGCCCAGCTTATTCTCAGTTGTACCTTGATTGAAGAAGCTTTCATTTGTTAAAGATTATATGGTCTCCTGTTCTAATCTTGAGCCTTAACTACTAGATTGCCCTGGGGTCTGGCCCAGGACATTTGGCCTTGACAGCAAGATTAGTTTGGAATAATCTCATGCCTGACCGAGTTGAAATGGGAAAAGTCAGTACTGGGGGAGGGGAGCTACTACGGATTCGGTAACTTGGTAATGAGAACCTGGAGCCCTTTGGCCACTGGAGCTTCTGGCAGTACGGAATGTACCCTGTCACTGGGACTGGGAGGGCCCTTCCACAGATCTGTGGGATTAGCTTTCTAGGTGGTTAAGGAGGTTGAGGAGGCACTGGAACAGTTTATGAATTTAATAATTACAAAGTAAAAGGGGGCATGATCAGCCCTTGGGGTGTGTTATAACCTTCAGCCTAGAAGTCTCACTGGAAAGGGGGGTGAAATCTGTTGATATTAGCACTATTAGGGAAGAGAATACAAGCAAGTGTGAGGGTGAAAACTTCGAATTCATCTGGGTAGTAAGAAGGCTTTGGGCTTACTTTTTTACTTGTGGTGGCTTCCTGAAGAATGTTGGCTTTGTTTGAGCTTAATTTGAAAGGAGCCAGAAGGCAAAAAGTGAGGAGGAAGAGTTCTGGGCTTAGAAATCAGCTACTAAAAAGGAACAATGGGGAAGATGAGATGTCTTCTTGTGTGTGAGGAACAGGAAAAAAGCCAGGGTCACTGGATCATGTAGTATGTGGAGAGGAGTGGGGTGTAAGAAGACTGGATAGGTAGGAAGGTTCTAGGCTGTGAAGGGAACCATGCCTTTCCAGACCTGACAACATCGTATATTTGAATCCAGAGGTAACAAGGAGCAGCTGGAGTTAATGAGGAGGCAGGTGATACAGTGGATGCATTGGAGCAGGGAGAAACTTGAGACTGGGAGGCCAATTAAGAAGCTGTTGTAATAGTCCAAGTATGAGATGAGAGAGCCTGTACCAGTGTGGTGGCTGTGTGAGGGGACGTAGAGGAGAGACACTGTGAGTGTAGAAGCAAGAGGTGACAAGAAGTTGTATGTATGGGAGAGTGAGAGGAATCAAGCAGGACACTGAAGTCAGGAGCCTGCATTACTGGGAGGCTGGTGGTGCTCTCGACAGTAGTAGGGAAATTTGGAAGAAGGGGAGGTTTGGGCTGTAGAATAATGAGTTCTGCTTTAGACATGACTATGAGTCAGCTAATTTGAGATGTGCAAAAGGTAATTTGGTGATAGGAGACTGTAGTTCAGGAGAGAGGTCAGACTTATGAATCGTATACATAATTAAACCCATAGGAGCTGATGAAATCACCAAGAGAGCTTGTATAGAGAAAGAAGAAAAGAGAGCCTGGGATGGAGCCTTGAGCCAGATACCCACAGTTAGTGTACTTGACCAGGGTGAAATTCCAGCAAAATTGGCTGAAGAGATAGGTCTGGTGGGTTGGCTCTATACTGCATTCTCCTCTCTCCGACCCTAAATGGAATAGCCATACCCTATGACTAGCCCTCTGGGTGGAAACCTCACCTTGTATCATTAGGCTTTAGCCACGGTCCTCCCCCATCACGTCAACAAAAGGACCTATTTGTATAGAACTATTTGTAGCAGCTCTTTTTATGGTAGTAAATAATTGGAAATTGAAGGAATGATCATTAATTAGAGAATGTGGCTGAACAAGTTGTGATGATTGTGATGGAGTACTATTGTGCTATAAGAAATGATAAGCAGGGAGACTTCAGAAAAGCCTGGAAAGACATCTATGAACTAATGCTGAGTGAAGTGAGCAGAACCAGGAGCACATTGTGTACAGTAAAAGAAATATTGTCAGGATGATCAGCTGTGAAAGACTTAGCTACTTTGATCAAGACAGTGACCCAAGACAGTTTCAAAGGACCCAGGATGAGAAATGCTATACACTCACAGAGTAGTGATGGACTCTCAGTGCAGATTGAAGCACATGTTTTTAACTTTTTTTTTTTTTAGTTTTTTTTTATCTGTGTTTTCTTTTACAACACAGCCAATATGGAAATAGACTTTGCATGACTTCACGTGTATAATTAATATCAAATTGCTTGCCTTTTCAA
Source organism: Phascolarctos cinereus (assembly GCF_003287225.1). Lineage (NCBI taxonomy): Eukaryota > Metazoa > Chordata > Mammalia > Diprotodontia > Phascolarctidae > Phascolarctos > Phascolarctos cinereus. Next base: position 11,202,310 of record NW_027556402.1, on the reverse strand, counting down.
GGAAGGAATGAGGCAGGAAGGAGGGACATAATTTGAAACTCAAAAATTCAAAAAATTAATGTTAATTCTTTACATGTAATTGGGAGATATTTAACAAAATAGAAATAGATTTTTTAAAAAGGACGTAAGTGGTCCAAGGAACTCAGACTCTAGCTGTTGAAGTAACTTCCTAAGTCATAAAAGCCAAGCGCTTGAGCAGCCAGGGCTCCGGGGCCTTACGCCGCCTCACAGGCTGTAGAATTCAGCGCGCCCTTCTGAGCAGGTGCGCCGCTGTGGTGTGTGGTGGGGCGCTGTGCCCAACTGAACCAGTGCTGTCTCTTTACTGAGCGTCTTTTCTGCGCCATTCTTGAACAAACTTTTTTACATCAAAGATTTTATGGTTTCTGAGTCTGAGCTCGTGCCGCCAGACTGGTTTGAGTCAACCCTGTCATAGAACACCTTGATTTTAACAGCTGCCTTATTTATCATTTAGCTCTGGTTTTGCTTTTTTTTTTTGTGGAATGTGTATGTGTGTATGTATATTATGCATATGTAATTGATATAATTATGAAATAACATACCATTTCATGAAGCAGGTCCTCAAAGAGTCTCTGCTAAGCACTACTTTTAGTAATAACAATTCACATTTGTAATAGCACTTTAAAGTTTCCCAAATTGCAAGTGCCATTGTCCCCATTTTACAGATGGAGAAAATGAGGCTCTGGCAGATGAGGTGAATTTTCCAAGAACGATAGCAGCTGACAAGTGTGTAAGGCAGAATATTCTAGTTCAGTTAGTTCTGTACTTGCCATTTCTTGAACTTAGTGTAAATTGCAATATGTATGTAAAAGTATTAAAACTGCATTTCTTTTGAAAATTATTTTCTAAAGTCAAGCTTCAAATACAGGATCTTAGAATATTGGATTGGGTAGGGATATATTGATGTGGTACATCCTAGAATATTGCCTTGGTATTGGAAGGGGTTCTAGTGGTCATTTTCTCTGTTCTTACATCTGGTTCTACACTGACTGTCCTCGGTATTATGTTGAATTAGTTGAATTTTGTTGTTGAAATGGTTGTTTCTGGAAATATGAAGTATTTATTTTAGTTAGAAAATGAATCTTTGTATAAAGCGTTCATTCTTAAAACTTTTATTTTCTTCATTTTATGATTTATTTTGTGCTAATAATTATAGTATTAACTTTGCATTAATTGAATGATAAATATTAAAAAAAGCTGATAGGCATATGTCATGTCTTTTATAGGTGTGTTCTCCTTCCTCTTTTGGGAATGAAGCCACCCCAACAGAGTCTGTATCTGCTTGTTGATTCTGTGGATGAAGGTTGTAATATTGCTGAAGGTGAACAGACTTCGGGCTTATCTGGGACTGTGGCGGAGCTGTTAGCTGGGCACCATGAATTCTTTCCGCCTTGGCTGCTGCTTCTCTGCTCTGCTCGCAAACAGAGCAAGGCTGTTACCAAAATGTTTACAGGTGAGTCAATATATTTTGATGTATAGTTGTCATATGTGTTATGTAACTTCTTAACAATTGGAATTCAGAGTATTAACGCTGATTTATTATATATTTTATTGATACCAAAATTATCCTCTGGTGCCTCTCCTGGCATGTAAAAGTGACCTTGGACTCCTGAGGACTATGAGGAGAGCAGAAGCTTTGCTAGATCTTGCCAGGGTGGAGGAGTTTCAGGTGCCCATCTCAGGACATACTGGGTGTCTTTTGACCAAGTGCTAACCTGACTAAATTCCGGCCACAGGACAGTGTATTGTCGGGAATAGAGCACTGGGACTGAAGGCGAGACCGGGTTTAATCCTCTAGCTGAATTTCACCAGCCCTGTGACCTTCAGCAAGTCACGGCCCCATTCGGGGCCTCTCTCTCCTCATTTGTCACATGAGGAGGTTGGACAAGGTTGTCTGTCAGGTCCTTTTCAACGATAAATATATATTCTCAAGTAATGAAGGATGAATGTTTGTCCTCAGCTTTTGAAGATGATGATAGAGGAGTTTGTCCTTTGCATTGATTGAGAGATTATAAACTTACAAAGTTGTAGTCCCTTAAAAGTAATAACAATTTCTATATGAAATGAGCATCTGTGTACTTACTGCTACGTATCAATGAGTGTTGATGATAACCCGTGGTGAATGCCTCTTTCATAGAAGCAAGTCTGTGTTCAGAAATGGTCTGCTGTGCAAGCCACAATGAGCCATCATTTCTGTCTTGTACAGCTTTTAGCTGTAGCAGAGAAACAAGAAGAAGTCGGCAGGTGTTTGTTGGCTGGCTGCTATGTACAGGGCACTTACTGTGCTGTCAGGGATGCAGAATCTAAGGCAAAAGTCCCTCAGTCTGGTTGGGTCTGGAAGGGGTAGACTCTGAAGAATCTAACAGCTGAAGATTTCAGGAAAATCTTAGAGATTCGTTGTGCATTCCTTGAGTAGTTAGTGTGGGCCTTGAGTAGTTAGGCTGGTCATCGGACTGGGAGCCCCCTGAGATCAGGGGCTAGTTTTTGTTTGGTTTTGTTTTTCTTTCTGCCTCTTTTTTGGTGTCTGCAACACGTAGTTATAGCACCTGGCGTCTAGTAGACTTTTAGTAAGTGCTTGCTGACTGGCTGATGAGGGCAGCAAATCGTGTTGTTTAATTGGTTTATAATATTTTCCAAAGTAGTCAGTCAATCAGTCAGTCAGTAAACATTTATGAAGTGCCTTCTGTGTAGCAGGCACTGTGCTAAGTGCTGTACGAAGCAAATTTAATAATGTTCATTGGCTGCTGTTCCCAGGGAAAGCGCTAACTGTGCTTTGACTTGTGAGATCATGTAAGTTGAATGGGACCTTAGAAATCATCTAGCGCAACCTCCTCATTTGGAAATGAATCTTGGTCTTTGAAGTGGGAATGACCTGGCCAACGTCATATTAGCATGAGGAATCTATATTTTAACACAGGTCTTCTGATCCCAAGTTCAGTGATGTTTTCATCTAAGAAAGGCTCTTTGATAAAATCACCATCTTTCTACAGCACTCGTTCCTGTTTAAAAAAACAAAACAAAACAAAAACAGCACTGGAAAGCATAGGAATAAATGGAGCTTTCATTGTTATGAAAAGTTGTTTAAAAACAAATGCCATCATTATCTGCAATGGGGATAAATGTGAGGCCTTACTGAATAGGTCAGGAATAAAATCAAGGATGTTCATTTTCATTATTATTGTTCCGTATAGTGCTAGGAATTCTAATTATACCAAAATAGAAGAGAAGGAAATTTAGAGAATAAGGATAGAAAAAGAGGAAATAAATTGATCAACTCTGTGCAAATGATATGAAAGTTTACTTAGAGAATCCTAGAAGGTAAACTAAAAAAACTAATTGAAATAATTAACATCTTGAGCAAAGTTGCAGACAGTAAAATAAGTCCACACATCATAAGCATTTCCATATATTAACAACTGAATCCAGGGGGAAGAGATAGAAAGAAAAATTCCACTTAAAATAACAGCAGATCATATAATGGGAGACCTCCTGCCAAGACTCACCCAGGAATTGTATGAAGACAATTACAAAACACTCTACATTAATAGCATGTAAATAATTGGAGAAATACTAATTGCTTTTGGCCAGGCCAAACCAATATAATAACAATAATATATTTTGCCACTCAGACTACTAAAGGATTATTTTGTAAAGCTAGAAAAAATAATAAGAGAATTCACCTGGAGGAACAAAAGGTTAAGAATGTCAAGAGATTTAATGGGGAAAAAAAGTGGAATAGAAGAGGGTCTCACAATACCAGATCTCAAACTATAGTGCAGAGCTATAATCATCAAAATAATTTGGTACTGGATAGGAAATAGAGAAGTTGATCAGATTAGTTACACAACATACAGATGCAAATGAGCATTATAGCTTTGTGTAATATCTCACCTTTTGGAGTTAGACACTTTTTTCACCAAAAAATATTGGGAAAACTGAAAAGCAATCTGGAAGAAACAAAGTATAAACCAACATCTCACATCATGTACCAAGATATTCCAAATGTGTACGTTAATTAGATGTAAAGGGTGGCATCATAAAACAGACAAAATTACCTTTTCAGGTCTATGGATAGGGGAAGTGTTTGTGCCCAAACAAGATGGAAAGGTTCAGAGGAAGTAAAGTGAATATTTTTGATCACATAAAATTATGTGGACAAACAACACCATTTTAGTTAAAATTAGAAGCAGGAAATTTAGGGATTCTTTGCACCAAGTTTCTCTAATAAATGTGTCATTTCTAAGATTTTACTTGGAATTGACTCAAATTTATAAGAATAAGAGGTATTCCACAATTAATAAATGGTCAAGGGATATGAATAGCAGTTTAAAAAAAAATTTAAACTATCAACAGCCATATGAAAAAATGCTTCAGATCGCTAATAATTAATGAAATGCAAGTTAAGACAACTCTGAGGTTGCACCTCACTCTCCTCAGGTTGTCAGGGATGATAACAGGGAAAATGACAAATGCTGGTGGGGCTATGCTCCCACAAGGAGGTTGAGGGGGAGCAGGTGCCATCAGCTAGCTCCGGGTTACTGTGGGTGCATGGATGCATTGCTGGTGGCACTGTGGACTGGCCCAGCCGTTCTGGAAAGGAGTTTGTAATTATGCCCCTAAACTAATTAAACTGTGCATGTTCTTAGACCCCGCGTTACTGCTACTGGTTGTGTACCACAAAGAGTTCAGAGGAAGAGGAAAAAGATCTCTGTGGTGGCAAAGAATTGGAAACTGAAGGCGTGCCCATCAGTTGAGGAATGGCTGAACAAGTTATGGTTTATAAATGTGGTAGAATACTGTTAGGAGGTAAGAAGTGATGAAAGGGAGGATTCACAAAAGCCTGACAAGACTTGTATGAACAGAGTGAAATGAACTTTAATTCAAAGTGAAATGGACAGAATCAGGAGAGTAATTTATCCAATGACAACAATATTGTAAAGACAACTTTGAAAGACTTCGGAACTCTGATCAACATAATGACCAGCCGCGGTTCCAGAGGCCTTATGATGAAACGTGCTGTCTACCTCCAGCTAGAGAGCTAGTAGACTCAGGAGTGCAGTTTGAACGTTGTTTGTTTTGTCTGTTTTTTGGCATGGCCAAAGTGGCATTTTTTACATTTGCAGACGGTTTTATTTCTTTCTTTCTTGTTGATGGAGATGGGAAGGAATTTGAAACTGAAAATAAAATTGAATTGGGGGGAAAAAAAAAAGAAAGAAAATCATTATATGAGTGGCACCTATCCAAACTTAAACCCCGCTCCTTGCTCCCCCGGGGCCAAGCACTTACTAAGAGTTGTCTAGGAGAGCTCCCATGCCATGGGGCATAAAATTTACTCTAAACCAAGGATTCCTGGTGCTGGAGTCTGGTGCCAGTGATCGTTCCCTCTTCATGTACATTTTACCTGTTCAAGTTGAGTGGTACTGTATGTACAGAGATGTTTGGAGCAATATAGTAAACAGAAAGTAATGGCTTATTATCCTGTATCCATTTGCTTCTTACAAGCTTTAGTCATTCTTACCATTAGTATGTGCTTTTATTTATCTTGCCAAGAGTGAGGCTTGAATAGACTTTGTATTCTTCTCTTAATCACTGAAACCACAGTATGATCATCATACAATTTATAACTGGATAACAAAATGAATAGTAGTGTTCTCTGGCCCAGCTATTCTCTGATTAGATATGGAGAATAATTTGTTATACCTTTCCAGAACTATGTCATTGTCTCTGTCCCTCTGTCCCTGTCTCTGTCTGTGTCTGTCCTCTCCTCTCCTCTCCTCTCCTCTCTTTTCCTGGGACTTTGCCTTGTAATTGGTGTAGTGGAAAAAGTCCTATTTTATAATCCGAACCAAAAGCCTGAATTCAAATCCCACTTATGTTACTCACTGTTTATATGAATTTAGACAAGACATTTAACCTCTCTGGACTTGGTTTTACTCATCGTTAAAGGAAGGAATTAGGTCTTTGATCAATCAACAAGGATCTTTAAGTGCCTGCTTTCTGTATACCAGGCACAGTGCAAGCCTTGTGAGTGTGCCAAGAACAAAATAAAGTCATCCTTGTCCTCAAGGGAAACAGCATATACACATATAAGTTATGAATACAGGATAATTGGGGGGAGAGGCACTAGCAGCTAGCTGCAGGGAGTCAGGAAAGGCTTCATGTCTGGGATGGTGTTTTAGGTGAGCTTTAAAGAGAACTAGGAGTTCGTTGGGGTGGGAGATGAGTAGGAGGTGCATTTTGGCTTTGGTGCAGTCTGCAGAGGAATAGAAATGAGATGGAATGTTGTGTGTGAAGAACAAACAGCGAGAAGACAAGTTTGGCTGAGGTGTTGACCATGTGAAGGGGAATAGTTTATAACAAGCCAGAAAGGTAAGGTGGAGCCAGATTTTGAAGGTCTTTGAATGCCAAATGGAGACAATTGTATTTGACCCTAGAGGTAACAAGTAGGAGGCCACTGGAATTTATTGAGCAGGGAGGAAGTGACATAGTCATATCTGTATTTCAGGAACATGGGCCCAGTTGTGCAAAGGGAGAAAATATTAGAGATGTTGTGGGTCAAACAAGACTTGATGACTGATAGTAAACATGATGAGGGAAGTCAAGGACTTGGCTGTGACTCTGAGCTTGCAAATCTCTACCTATAGGATCTCCATTTTTAAATGTCCAACAGGCAGTTGATGATAGGGATTGGAAGTCAGTAAAGATCAGCTGGATACACAGGGCTAAGAGGCATCTCCTGGAGATAATTGAATCCATGGGAACTGATGAGTTCCCTGAAAGAGGCTGTAAAGAGAGTGGAGAAAAGGCTCAGGGGAGAGCCTTAGGTTGCAGCCACAATTAGAGTATGGGCTGTGGAGGGTGATGACAGCATCAATGCTGATGGTGGTGGTAGTGCAGCAAAAGAGACTTGAAAAGAAGTGGGCAGACAGATTGGACTCAAGTAGGAAGAAACTTGAGCTAGAAAGACCAACGTGTAAGCTCTTGAGGGTGTTGAGGGTCTGGACTAGGGTGTTGGCAGTGTCCAGAGGAGAGAAGGGGGAATATGTGAGAGATCTGATGAAAGTCAAACCTGCAGGACTTCTCTGATGTTTGGATATGTGGACTGGGAGAGTGAGATTTGAGGTTGACACCTGCCCTGTGAGGCTGTGGGGCTGGGAGAATGGTGGAATTCTCAACAATAGTAGGGAAGTTAGGAAGACGGGAAGGTTTTGGGGAAAAGATAATGATTTCTGTTTTGGACATGTTGGGTTTAAAGTGTCTGATAAGCAGTTGGAGATGCAAGACTGGAGGCCAGCAGAGAGGTTAGTGCTGCTTATGTAGAATTGAGAATCATCAGCCCAGAGACGATGATCGAGTTCATGAAACCTGGTCAGCTCCTCAAGTGAAATAACACAGAGGGAGAAGAGGAGAGAAGAACACCCACTTTTAGTAGGCAAGGCTTTGGAGGAAGATACATCAAAGGAGACTGAGCAGTAGACTGATGGGAGGAGGAGAAGCAGCATATGAAAATCTAGTGAGAAGAGAATGGCAAAGGATTTAGTCCATCAGATTCTGGAGGTGGCTGTGGCACTGAAGAATATGAGCATGGGAGAAACAGCAAGGCCAAACAAATACAGGAAAACTTCATGAGAGAAGTGACCGTTTTGAAGGCATTGAAGAATTCATCTTTTCAAAATATCTGAGAGAGAAGATACTGAATGATAGGGAAAAAACAAAAACAAAAACAAAAAACCAGATGGTATCCTTTCCCAAAAAGACAATCCAAGAAATCAGTAATTTCTGACTTTTAAGATTGCATTCTCATCCCTGCAAATCTTTTTTTTCCTTTTCACTTTTGTTAAATTTACTGTAAATTTAAAAATAAACACCTATTAAGGTTAGTAACTGTTTGCTTTTAAATGTTTCATTGTGTAATATATATGCTACAAACCTGATAGTTTGAGACGAAGAAAAGTGCTTTCTAAAATGTAAAGCACTGTATAGGTATAAGTTAATGGCAGATAACTAGAGTTGTTTTTCAAATGATCCCAGAATTTTTTGGGATAGAGAAAACTGCATCTGGGATGGATTTGTTTACTGAGCTCCTAGAAAATTTCTGTTGGGTAGAAAAATATCTGTGTCAAATAATTTAAAAAAAAAATAAAAAGAGCACAATGCAGAGCTGGAGGAGAGGGGTAGATTAATAAAAGTGGTTTATTTGCCCCTCTTGTTTCACGGAGCTGACGTGGGAATATCAGCGGTGCAGTCAGTCGCCAAGCTTTGGAGTGTGAGCTGCTTAGGAATAGGAATTGTCTTGCTTTTTGACTTTACTTCCCAAAAGTTTAATATGGTGCTTGGCATCTAGTAAGAGCTTAATAAGTGCTTTTTCATTCAATTAGTCATTCATTCCATGTATTTATATTAATTGAAAATCATGTTCTACTTTGGTTTCCTTGGGTGTCCAGGCAGATGGAACCCCTTTGGCTAAAGTCTGATGATTCTCCTGATAAGCCCTCTTAGTGTGAACTCTACTGCCTACAAGCTCCCTGCTTATCCTGTTTATAAAGCACTTCAAGAACTCAAGAGATTGATTGCTCCTTTGTGTCCATCCATGTAATGGATGTTTTGCATCTTTCATCTGTTACTATCTTTCCTTTTGGCTTCTTCCTTTCTGCTATGACATAGTAAAGTGTTAGGTAGCAGAAACTGGCCTCATCCACTTGGGGGAATATTCTAGACCCTCTCCCCATACGCCACTCAATGGATCAGTTTTCCTTACTGATTCCACTGTTGTCTCTCAGGCAACTCACCTGACCGATGGTTATCTTCACACTTTACCTTGGAAATGTATTGGACGGTGTGAAATCCTTATTAGGTCACTTCACTTGATTACAGAAAAAAAAAATTATGTGGTATCAACAAAGAAGAGAAGGAGAGATACTGCAGGAGAAAATATAGAAAATGGTAACAGTGCAGCTGGGATTGGGATTGGTGGTTCATACCTGGAATCCCTGCTGCAGGGGGCTTTGTAAGCCAGGAGTCTCTTGAGATCAGGAGTTCTGAACTGCAGTAAGTCTAAAAGCCTATCAGGTGTCTGCCCTAAGTCTAGCACAGATATGGTGAGCCTGTGGTAGCAGAGGACCACTGCACTGCCTAGGGAATGATGAACTTGCCTTGGTCAGTGAAACAGGGCGATTTCATAAACCTTCCATGCTGATCAGTATAGTATTGGGTCTGGGAATGGCCATGGAACTTCTGTTGTTGTTCGGTTGGTTCAGTCATGTCTGATTCTTCGTGACCCCAATTTGGGGTTTTCTTGGCAAAGATACTAGAGTAGTTTGTTGCCATTTCCTTCTCCAGCTCATTTTACAGATGAAGAAACTGAGGCACACAGGGTTAAGTGACTTGCCCAGGGTCACACAGCTGGTAAGTGTCTGAAGCCAGATTTGAATTTAGGAAGTAGTCTCCCTGATTCCAAACCCGGTGCTCTGCCCACTTGCACTTCAAGCCTGGGTGAAATTGGAAGATTCGAGATCCTTGTTAGGCCTTTGAAGGAAAGGAAAATGGAGTAGTAATACCGTAAATGTAGTAAGACTATATTTCCTCTAAGGTCTCTTCTAGCCCTAAATCCATGGTCTTTACACACACCCAAAGGATTCTAGGTTAGTGATGAAAGTAAGAAAGCAAAAGCCCTGTGTGTTAGTGGCACCAATCTGCATTCTCCCATCAAACTCGAGGGAAGTGCAATTTACCTTCCTGCTGTTCCCAGTGAGTTTCTACCCAAACTCACCTGCCTAAGTGCTCCCTCCTATTGAGACCCTGGTTAGGTTTCTCCTTATCTATATGGCAAGTAATAAACCTAGCTTTCCTGTATATTGCATATTATGGACTTTGATAAATAACAGGTTTCCCACCATAAATTTAATCAACAAAGGCAGATATCTCCCCTGTAAGGTTGATTTACATGTTTCTGAAATCTTTCTTCTCTCTATTGAGATCTATGTACTATTAGTGCTGTACTAGATTTGCATGGCAGCATGATGTATAGACAGAATACTGGTTTGAGGGTCAGGTTACTTAGTTCTAGGCCCTGACCTGCTACTAGTTTTGTATTGAAGAAAATCCAGTTGACTTGAGATCATGGATTGAGAGCTGGAAGGGAAATAATGTCATACAATGGAAAGAGCAGTGGATTTGAAGTTAAGGGACCAGTGTTCCACTGCCAGTTCTTCCACTGAGTGACCTTGGGCAAGTCTTTTCCCTTCTCTCTGTTTTCTCATCTTTGCAATGAGGGTGGCTGGTTGGATTAGATGGGCTGTAAGGTCCCTCCCAGTTCTGGATATGTGACCCCATTATCTTGTCTCATTTTTTTCTGCATCTGTGATGGATATGTTAATGATACTTATATTTGTGCCAGTTATCTCTTACCACAAAGTAAGGCAAAATGGCATGAAAATATTTTGAAAAGTTGAGATTATTACAAGGTTTATTATTGGTGTTTATGTTGTTACTAACTTCAGCTTGCTTTAGAAGTTTATCTTCAATAAGGATTTATTAAGTTCCTGCCATGTGCCAGGATGTGTGCCAGTCACTTGGGAATACAAAGACAGAAATGAGATTGTTCCTCCACTGAAGGAGTTTGTGTTGTACAGGGGGTGAGAAATAAAAATGAACTTAGACAAGTAAATGCAAAATAAATATTAAGTAAAGAAAAAGTAGTAGTGAGGGTGAAGAAAAGGGGAAGGACAGAGAACACTAACAATTAGGGGAATCCAGAAAGGCCCTTATGGAGGAAGTGGCACGTGGGCTTGAGCTTTCAAGCTGGGGAGGTGAGGAAAGGAAAGCATTTCAGGCATGAGGGACAGTCTGGACAGGCATGGGGGACAGTCTGGACAGGCATGGATTTGGAGAAAGGAGTGTCCTTTATAGAAAATAGCAGGTAATCCAATTGGACTAAAAGAGTGTGTGTGTGTGTGTGTGTGTGTGTGTGTGTGTGTGTGTGTGTTTTAGGCATGTGGAGTAATCAATCTGGGGACAGAGTATTAAGGGCTTTAAATGTCATAGGATCATGCATTTTATCCTGTGCTTCTATCCTAGAGGCAATAGAGAGTCATGGATGTTGCCTGAATAGGAAAGTGACATGGTCATACATGTGCTTTAGGAAAATATTTGGCAACTATGGAGAAGAGAGAGAATAAATGCATAGCCATTTTGTTGAATTGTTGCAGTAGTCTATGCAAGAGATGATGAGAATCTGACCAAGAATGGTTGTGGAATAAACGGAGAGGAGATGCAGGCAAGACTTGTGGTGGTGGAGCTCATAAAACTTGGTAATAATTAGACGTGAAGGGGAATGAAGAGTCAGAATTGAGTTGGACGTTGTAAAAGTGAGTGTTTTGAAGGGCGCTGGTACCCCTGACAGAAATGAGGAAGATAGGAAGAATGGTGGCTATGGGGGAAGGGAGAGGAGGTTGTGATAATGAGTTCTGATTTGGACAGATGTTACGTTTGAGATGACTGTGGAGTATCTTTGTGGCATTGTCCAGCAGGCAGGTAGTGGGGTGTGTAGAACTGAGCTCAGAAAAGATGAGGAGTAGTATGTAGATGAATAAACCATAGGCATAGAAATAATGTTTAATTTCATGATAAGGTAAAAGAAAAAAAACACTAGAATGTAAGATTCATTGGAGATGATATACTATGCTTTGGGTCACTGACTTCTTTTATTGGTTTTAGTTAAGCTTTTATTTAGTGTTCATTAATTACCACAATCTGAGAATTGATGAGCTGTCCCTCTTGCCTGGAATGCATTCTCTTCTAACCTTTCTCTCTTAGAATCCAAAGTTTCCTTCAAAGCTCAGTTCAGATATTACCTCCTACGTGAGGCCTTTTCTGATTCCCTCCTCCCTTCCCCCCATTCTCAACTGCCTTCCATGAAATTGTCTCTCAGTATATTTCTTTGTAGATACACAATAGTATGCATGTTACACGGGTTTTCTCTCCCTATAGAATATAAGGTTATTGATGGATCTTTATGTAGGTTGTTCTCGAAGAAGGCGGGTATCCCTCAGGTCTCTGTCCTGAGCCTTCTCTTCTGGAAGTAGCCCTGGAGAACTAGTAGTCTTCCAACTCCCCCCCCTTGCCTAGTCAGCCAACGGCAGTTAGGGAAGGTACAGCCAGTGAAAGTGAAAATAATCAACAGAAAGAAGGCACTAGAATTAAGGGAGATTGGGAAAGGCTTTCTATAGAAGGTGAGATTTTAGCTGGGATTGAGCAAAGTCACTGAAAGCAGAAGGTCAAGATGAGAGCATTCCAGGCATGAGGGACAACCTGGGAAAATGTCCTGAGCTGAAAGACGGAGGGTCTTGTTTGTGGAACAATTAGGAGATCAGTGTCACTGAATCAGAGTATGTAGGGAAGAGTAAGATATAAAAAAATCTGGAAAGGTAGGAGGGAGCTAGGTTGTAAAGGGCTTTGAATGCCACAGGGAAGATTTTCTCTTTAACTCTGAAAGTGATAGGGAGCCACTGGAGTTTATTGAGTAGGGTGGGGTGACATGGTCAGATCTCGAACTTTAGGAAACCTTTAATAACTGAATGGAGGACAGACTGGAGTGGGGAAGGACTTAAGGCCAGAAGCCCGAGCAGCACAGGCATGAGGGCTCAGACCAGGTCAAGCTTGCCTACAAGAGCTTGTGTTTCCCTGGAATTGTCTTCATGAGATCAGAAGCAGCAATTATGAAACCCGTAAAATTCTAGTACCTGATGATATGGATATTTAAAAAAAGAAAAACAGGTGAGCTGCTATCAGAGATGCATTTCTTTTTTTTTTTTTTGGAAACATCTAATTTTTAAAAAAATTCCAAATTTAGCAAATACCAAATAAAATGAACATTTCCAGGTACATAGTAGAATAGACAAAGATTTATTTGTGAACCTGCAAATCCCTATTGTGTAAAGTTGCTTTTCTTTTAAATTTCAAACATTCAGTATGTTACTTTCAAATCTGACCTGTTTGCGATTGTTTCTAGGTTTCTTTTCAGTGTATTTTATGTATTTGTTTTTAATGCTGTAATAAACCTTCTTTCCTTCCTTCCTTTCTTTCCTCCTTCCTTCCTTACTTTATCCCTATACCTCCCCTCCCTTCCCATTAAAGTACAAAAATAAAACCCTTGTAACAAATATGCAAATATTTCACATGGGAGAAATACAAGAAAGTTCCATGTAAGTACAGTTAAAAAACCCAAAAAACTGAACGAAGGACTTGCTTCCTTCAGTCATCTGGGAAAGGGCAAGACTTTTATTCCTTAAAGAGAAAAAAAAAATTCTTACATTGGTTAATAGCAAACAGATATCTGGGGAGGGGGTGGGGGAGAGTGTGATAATAAGGAACTAAAGATGAGTGGTGGAAAAGAGTCAGAAGAAGGAAAAAAATTTAAAAAAACTGAATTAATATTTTCTGGATAAAAATTTGACCTGTGTGTGTGTGTGTGTGTGTGTGTGTGTGTGTGTGTGTGTGTGTGTGTTTAGTAAAGGATTGGGTGAGAAGAAGAAAAAACAGCTGATAGGAAGAAGTCATAGATCCAGTTCTACTCAGCCTGACTTTGAGAGGAGAGGGAGAAGTGATCTTTCATCTGTGGGGGAATATGGAATGGTGTAGAAAGATTGGAGAGAAGGTATACGGCATAAAGTAGTTGGAAGAATGTCTCATCTTAGGTTGGGGGTGTGGGGATAGGACATGAAAGTACTTTCATAACTATTTTGTGTTGGGGCAGGCCCTTACAAGTACCAGAGCAGATGTGAGCCATAGGAACTTGGTAAAACTTTACTTGTCGAATTTGTTTAATTATGTGTTTGGAGGTGAATGTAATCTTCAGGCCCACCTGCTATGGAATGTTTGTGCTCTTATGAAAAACTAGTAATTTGGAGTGTCTTAAAAACTGTGCCTAATGAATAATTGCTAATATTTAACTGATCAATTTCATGAGCTCCCCAGTCATCCTAATGAGTTTAGGACCTTTGGAAACATCTGAGCAGCACCTCCATTTGGAAGCCCCCTCCACCTTAGAGAACACAGATTTTTTTTTGATCGGAGATGCTTCTAAAAAAGACAGATTTGAACTCGGGTAAATTGGCTTCAAGCTGCCCTGCTTAGTGATCTAGAAAAACAAGCTCTCAACACTTTTCATGTCCCTGTATACCGTCTTCTGGAATTCAGTAAGGGAATCCTAGAAGGGCATCTCCTCCATCCCCCTCCTACCCCAGGAATGTCAGCTTGTGGCAGAAACACATGGTAGTGATAGACATGTGCTTACATGTAGCCTGAGAGAGTCATTCCAAACCCTTAACCTGCTGTGGAGAGGAGGGAGACGGGGGACTTTGAATTTTGAGTTCCTTATGCAGTGTCAGCCTGGAATCTAGCCTTCTAATCAGAGAATGGAGATTTCCTGAGCATCATCTCCTTATGGGGAACAACCCATCTCACGATTTCCCAAGATGGAGCCATTGGGGATTCAAACTTATGGAGAGAGAAAAGGCTTTCCTAATCAGCCAACCTCCATGGAGAAAGAAGGGGATAGACCACATACAGTTACTTCATTTCATCCTACCTGGAGAACAAAGCCTTTAGTTACTTGAACAGTATAGATCTGATAGGAAAGAGGACGTAGCTTGTCCAGCAATCCCCAAAATATGCTGACTTTGTGGGGTTTGGCGGGGAGGCAAACTTCAGAGTGGATGTTACTAGTGTTAGAGTGAGCCTCTCAAAAAGAGGAGCTCATAGGAATTTCAAAAGGTTTGTCTGATGGTCTCCAAGTCCCTTTTTCCAGGGCTGTTATAAGTAGAGGACTGTTAGTCCATTTGTGTATGTTTTATAATTTCTGTTTATTGGTTGCTGTGAATCCTTTGCATTTAGTACTTTTCTGTAGGAGCCTCCACTACCCATATTTGGTATAAACACAGCCTCTATCGTAAGCGTATTACATATTCCTAGAGTATCTCCAGATAGGAACAAGCCAAGGAAAGGTGACACCCCCCCCCTTCCCTGGAGCCTAGTCCACCTTGGAGTGCCCTGAGTCATGTCATATTTGTGTTGACCGTGTGCAGTATATTTCCCAATAGAATATAAACCTCCAGAAGGCAAAGACTGTTCCATATTTTTTCCCTTTTTATCTCCAGAACCTGGCACTTAATGCTAAATAGAGGCTTAATTGGTGAGGCTACCAAGGTTTCGCTTAGGTAGGTATCTTAGGAAACCTCTATCCCATCCCAGGGGGCAGCCAGCGTCCGGGGTGGTTAATGAGTTCTAAGTCCAGAGTTAACTTATATTGTTCCTAGGTTAGATAAACAGTGAATGTAGGGGCCTGGAATGAAATCAGGGCCTTAATAATTCTGAATGACACTGTCTATCAGTATACCCACTGAGTCCTTTATGAATATGATTTGAGAGAATGATGCTTATCAAATAAAAACCATTGAGAAAATGATAAGAAAGGGAGAAATGGTTGTCATTTCTGATTGTGCTAATAATGAGACAGAAGAGAACTGAATTGAGCTTTTCCCTCCCCCCCATCCCCAGAAAGCCTTATTTCACATGAGCAGCGTAGAAGGAATAAAGGGGAAAAAACAAGTGAATAGTCCCAAGAACAGTGATGAAATTGCAGAAATTAGTAGGAAGAGAAAGAAGTAAGAAGGGAGTTGAAGTATATTATTTCATTAGAGGTGATGGAATGAAAAGGACTTGGAGGGTAGAGGGGATTTGGTGGCATGGAAGATGCTGTATTATATTCTCATCCAGGCATCAAAAAACAAGAAGAGGAGAAGGAGCATCTGATTCAAGCTCTAGTAAGTGGTGATGAGACTAGAAGTAGGAGTGGAGGTGGGGAATGATGCTGTGAGTGAATGCTGAATTCAGATTAGCATCTGCAAAGCTAATTTTGGGGACCCAGGGCTGACTTAAACAGAGAGAACAAACCTGACAGTAATAACAGTAATAACATATCAGATGAATGAGGAGCCGTAACAATTCCTGTCAGGTGATTCCAAAGGAGTAAGTGTTTTAACCACAATTTCAGAGAAGGAAAAAAATAGAGTTGTATGTACAGTTAACCCTGACAATAATACAGCTTAAAGGCACCATAGATGGTGAGATAATTCTATTACTCTAATAGTTCTGTTAGCTTATTGAGGTGAATTAATGAATGATGCATTTATTAAGTGTTTTATTTTGTGCCAATTACTGTGGGTGAATTCTTGATTCAGATTAGCGTACGCAAAGCTAATTTTGGGGACCAAGAGCTGGCTTAAACAGAGAGAGAGCGCACACCTTGAAGCCCTTCTAACGAGGAGCTTCCATTCCAGGGCCTCGTCTCTGTTGAGTAGAGCAGTTTATCTGGTGTATAAGTGTTTGTACACAGTTGTCTGCTTCCTATCTCCCCCATTAGATTGTGAGATCAGTAGTAAGGACCATCTTTTACCTTTTGTTCTGTCCTCCAGCACTTAGCATGGTGCCTGGCACACAGGTGGCTCTTAACAGATGTTTATTGACTGACTTTCTGCTGACAGAGACACCACCTGTAGGTCTCTGTGGCAAGTTAGATAGAAAGGTCTTCTGGTACTTAAGGTGCTGCTGTAGCAAAGCAGCTGGTAAAAAGCCTTTTTCTTTCATGTCGTCTCCACTACTGAAATCCTGGCACTTTCTGATGTTGTACCATTTGACAGGGCCTGGGACTTCGGTGCTAAGAACTTTCTTTTCTGGATCTTCAGTAGCTGTGGCTGTAGCCCCTGAAGGAGCAGTGGCCAGACTGCGTTTAGGGTCCAGTCTGTATCGAAACATTTTTAATAGCACTTTGTTATAACTGTAAACATTTTATTTATTTGTTTAATTATTTAGCTGTTTATCTTTAACATTCATTTTTTTAAAAAAAATTTGAATTCTAAATTTCTTTTCTCTCTCTCTCATCTCCCCACCCACCCCTCCTCTACCCATTGAGAAATCAAGCAATGTGATATCAATTATTCATGTGAAGTCATGCAAAATTAGCTGAGGATAATTGTAAACTTGAAACAAAGTTGGGGAATAGCTATACAAATTGTGATATATGGATGGAGGAAAATACTATTATTATGCTTTAAGAAACTAATTCAGAGAAATAAGGGAAGACTTGTGCGGACAGATACACAAGAATGAAAGAAGAAGAACCAGGAGAATCATATACATAATGACTATAATGTTGTGAAGGAAAAGGACACTACAAGGAAGTTAAATGGTGATTAATTCTAATTACCATTCTTACTCCTACTGAATTGATGATGAAATAGACATACCTCCTTCCTCTCAGTTGAGAAGTGGGAGACTGTGTGTATTGTGATATATTGGGTTTTGATTAAATATTTTTGGATTTTTGCTTAAGTATTTTTTACTGAAATTTCTTTGTCATAAGGAAGTCTTATTGGGCAGTAGTTAAGGGGGAATTGACTGTGGTCTAAAAATAAAACATGACAAATCTTAAAAAGAAAAATTGGTTTATAACAATATGAAAACACTTTTATACAGTGAATACTGGAAAACATTACTGATTTTAAGCATAGAGGGCCAGATTTTTTTCTTTATAGCACATATCATCTGATAGTTTTATTAAGCCATGCCTATTATTTACCATTGTTTTGACCGTACGGGGAAAAAATATTGTCTTTTTTTGTAAACTGTTTAGAAAAAGAGGAATTGGAAATGATGTATTTTAAGTTTGTTGATTCATAATTTAATAAGATATACTTATTTTAGAATTCTCATGGAGCTGTGCTTTCATTAGTGGGCATATTCTATCAGTTTAGATTTAGTAATAAATATGGAAATTATGTTAATGTAATTAGAGTAAGTTAGATCATACGTGGTTAATTTTGCTCTCTTGAAAGTCAGGGATTTTGATTTGATTGTCCAATTAAATGTGGTTAACTTAAAGGCAATTAAAATTGATGCACTGGGTGGATGAGAAATCTTAGAAATATTTTTGAATTACTGAATATCCAAAATTGACCCTAAAAACATAATATAATTTATTAGCATAGAAATTCATGGTGTGTGGAGATGAAGTTTCTATTGGCTTCTCCAGAATTTCACCCAAAAACTTAGAAGTTGAGAAAGTTTAGACTACTTTTTTAAAAATGTGTTCCTGACAATCCATATATTATTGCCTGTTTTAATTCTGATGTGTGCCTCTCATTTTGTATACTATTTAATACAGAGAATAGATACTGTGCCAAGATCAGGAGCCTATTCCATACTGGTAAGACAGAGTTGCTTAGATAATATGTTGTAAAATAAATGAAAATATTTCAACTGGAA
The DNA here is from genome assembly GCF_003287225.1 of Phascolarctos cinereus. NCBI lineage: Eukaryota > Metazoa > Chordata > Mammalia > Diprotodontia > Phascolarctidae > Phascolarctos > Phascolarctos cinereus. Next base: position 11,183,971 of record NW_027556402.1, on the reverse strand, counting down.
TCGGTAATTACTCACTAAAAGCAAGTAACTGTAGGACCAGTTTCCATATTTATAAGAATACATTGATACTCTTCATTTTCAGCTTTTGTCTTCAGTAAAGTTGAGAACTTTCTAACTTGTTCTTCATTAAAGTAGTTAGTTTGCTTTTGTATAGGATTTATATCTTTTTACCAATGCTTCTCTGATAACGTGATGTTTTTTTAGGCTTGAGAAAGTACTCTTTGACATGTCTCTCTCTCTTTTTTCTAGGCTTTCGAAAAATAAGTCTTGATGATCTTCGGAAGGCTTACATTGTCAAGGATGTCCAACAGTACATTCTCCATCGTCTAGATCAAGAAGAAGCCTTGAGACAGCACCTCACAAAGGAAACTGCAGAAATGTTGAATCAGCTTCACATCAAAAGCAGCGGGTGTTTTCTTTATCTAGAACGAGTTCTAGATGGAGTTGTAGAAAATTTTATTATGTTAAGAGAAATCCGTGATATCCCCGGAACCCTCAATGGGCTGTACCTCTGGCTCTGTCAAAGACTTTTTGTGAGGAAACAGTTTGCAAAAGTTCAGCCTATTCTGAATGTAATTCTTGCAGCATGTCGACCACTAACCATAACAGAATTGTATCATGCAGTATGGACCAAAAATATGTCACTGACCGTAGAAGACTTCCAACGCAAACTAGACGTACTCTCCAAACTTCTTGTTGATGGACTAGGGAACACTAAAATATTGTTTCATTATAGTTTTGCAGAGTGGCTACTGGATGTCAAACATTGTACACAGAAATATTTATGTAATGCAGCAGAGGGACACAGAATGCTGGCAATGAGTTATACCTGTCAAGCAAAAGATTTAACTCCTTTAGAAGCTCAAGAATTTGCATTACACTTGATTAATTCAAACTTGCAGTTAGAGACTTGTGAACTAGCTCTCTGGATGATATGGAATGGCACACCTGTCAGAGATTCTTTGTCTACTTTAATCCCCAAAGAGCAGGAAGTTCTGCAGCTGTTGGTTAAAGCGGGTGCCCACGTCCACAGTGAAGATGATCGCACGTCTTGTATCGTCCGGCAAGCCTTGGAAAGGGAAGATTCTATTCGAACCTTGTTAGATAACGGGGCTTCTGTAAACCAGTGCGATTCAAATGGGAGAACTTTGTTGGCTAATGCTGCATATAGTGGCAATCTCGATGTCGTTAACTTACTCATTTCCAGGGGAGCGGATTTGGAGATTGAAGATGCTCACGGACAGACGGCACTGACTCTAGCTGCTCGACAAGGACATACCAAGGTGGTTAACTGTTTGATTGGCTGCGGAGCTAACATCAATCACAATGACCACGATGGCTGGACAGCATTACGATCCGCTGCTTGGGGAGGTCACACTGAGGTCGTTTCTGCTCTTCTTTATGCTGGAGTCAAAGTTGATTGTGCCGACGCTGATAGTCGAACAGCCTTGAGAGCGGCGGCCTGGGGCGGCCATGAAGATATCGTGCTGAACTTGCTTCAGCATGGTGCCGAAGTTAACAAAGCCGATAATGAAGGCAGAACAGCTTTGATAGCTGCGGCTTACATGGGGCACAGAGAGATCGTGGAGCACTTGCTGGACCATGGGGCAGAAGGGAATCATGAGGATGTGGATGGGAGGACCGCCCTGTCTGTGGCTGCACTTTGTGTTCCTGCCAGTAAAGGGCATGCGTCAGTAGTTAGTCTTTTAATTGATCGAGGTGCCGAAGTGGATCACTGTGATAAAGACGGCATGACTCCCTTGTTGGTAGCTGCCTATGAAGGACACGTAGATGTTGTTGACTTGCTTCTAGAAGGGGGAGCAGATGTGGACCATACAGATCACAATGGTCGAACACCCCTTTTAGCAGCAGCTTCTATGGGTCATGCTTCAGTAGTAAACACACTTCTATTCTGGGGTGCTGCTATTGACAGCATCGATAGTGAAGGCAGGACAGTTCTCAGCATAGCTTCAGCACAAGGAAACGTTGAGGTGGTACGAACTCTGCTGGACAGAGGGTTAGATGAAAATCACCGAGACGACGCAGGGTGGACACCATTGCACATGGCCGCTTTTGAAGGCCACAGGCTAATATGTGAAGCGCTTATTGAGCAAGGAGCCAGAACAAATGAAATAGATAACGATGGCCGTATACCTTTCATTTTAGCTTCCCAAGAGGGCCATTATGATTGCGTACAGATATTACTGGAAAATAAATCGAACGTTGATCAAAGAGGATATGATGGAAGGAATTCCTTGCGGGTCGCTGCTTTAGAAGGTCACAGGGACATTGTTGAACTGCTTTTCAGCCACGGAGCTGATGTTGACTACAAAGACGCCGATGGCCGACCCACACTTTACATCTTGGCTCTGGAAAACCAGCTTGCGATGGCTGAGTACTTTTTAGAAAATGGTGCAAATGTGGAAGCAAGCGATGCAGAAGGGAGGACAGCACTCCATGTTTCCTGCTGGCAGGGCCATTTGGAAATGGTGCAGCTTCTGATGACATACCATGCCGATATTAATGCTGCAGACAATGAAAAGCGTTCTGCTTTGCAGTCTGCGGCCTGGCAGGGCCATGTCAAGGTGGTTCAGGTTTTGATTGAACACGGGGCTGTAGTTGACCACACATGTAACCAAGGTGCCACTGCTCTCTGCATTGCTGCTCAAGAAGGACACATTGATGCTGTGCAGATATTACTGGAACATGGTGCTGACCCAAACCATGCAGATCAGTTTGGACGTACTGCTATGCGGGTTGCCGCCAAAAATGGACATTCTCAGATAATTAAATTATTAGAAAAATACGGTGCATCTAGTCTAAATGGTTGCTCACCGTCTCCTGTTCACACAATGGAGCAAAAGCCCCTGCAGTCAGTATCCTCAAAAATGCAGTCTTTAACAATAAAATCAAATAGTTCTGGGAGTACCGGTGGAGGAGATATGCAGCCTACTTTGCGTAGCTTATCTAATGGGCCAGCTCATGCTTTCAGCTCTCCTTCAGAATCTCCAGATTCCACAGTTGATCGCCAGAAATCATCACTCTCAAATAATTCCCTTAAAAGTTCCAAAAATTCTTCTTTAAGAACTACTTCCTCTACAGCAACTGCTCAGACAGTCCCCATTGATAGCTTCCACAGTATGTCTTTTACGGAGCAGATACAGCAGCATTCATTGCCACGAAGCCGAAGTAGACAGTCAATTGTTTCCCCATCTTCTACAACACAATCCTTAGGCCAGAGTCATAATTCACCAAGTAGTGAGTTTGAGTGGAGCCAAGTAAAGCCCAGTTTGAAATCAACTAAAGCAAATAAGGGGGGGAAATCAGAAAATTCTAGCAAATCTAGTTCTGCTGGGAGAAAGCCTAAACCTAGCAATTCTTCGCAGCCAAAAGTTTTAGAATATGAAATGACTCAGTTTGATAAAAGGGTACCTGTTGCCAAATCTGGGACTAGTACCCCACGTAAGCAGATGCCAACAGAATCACAGTGTAAAATTATGGTTCCCCCAGCTCAGCAAGAAGTTGGGCGATCTCAGCAGCAGTTCCTAATTCATCAGCAGAGTGGCGAACAGAAGAAGAGGAATGGAATAATGACAAATCCAAATTACCATCTACAAAGCAATCAGGTTTTCCTTGGCAGGGTTTCAGTCCCACGAACAGTGCAGGACAGAGGGCATCAGGAAGTTCTAGAAGGCTATCCTTCTGCAGAGACAGAGTTAAGCCTTAAACAAGCCCTGAAGCTTCACATTGATGGTTCTGATCCAAGTTTCAACTACAAAAAGGAAACGCCCTTGTAAAAGGTAAATTTTCATCAATGCCGATGTGGTTCTAAATGAAAAAGGTCTTTGAAAACATTCACTGGGACATGTTCTGATGTTGATGCTGAGAGGATAGCTAATGTATCATAACAGGGTTTGTACTTTGACATTTTTAGTTCGAGTTGTAACATATAGTTAAATAGTTCTTAGAATAAGTTGGCTTAATGAGGTCATCTACAAGTAGGCTGTGAAACAGCTAAAGTTATCTTTAAAGACTGAAGAAACATATGCTTTGGCTTTCAGATGCATTCATTACTGCGTATTCAGATATTATAAGCCTAAGCATTTGGGAAGGCTCTGTGGATTTGAATCTATGGTTTTATCAGCATAGGAAGTGCCCAGTGAGATAGTCCATCTACCCAAGGCACATCAATCCAAATCTGTTCTTCATCTTATGGAGTCTTTGGGACGTTCTTGGAGTATTGAGAAGTTAAGTGATTTGCCTAGAGACTTTTAAATCTTTTTTTTTTAATACTATTTAATCATAATAAGTCTCTGTTCTGTTAGCTTCAGTTTTGAATATAAGTAATACATCTACTAGTGAAGTCCTACCATGGTGCCTCATTATGACATAGAGGTGACTCTGGATTCTCATAGGTTGCACCAAACATTAGCATAAACTCAGGAAAATTATACAAAGCTAGAAAATTTTTGAATACAGGCCTGGTGCTGAACTGTATCTGTTGTCCAGAGGACCAGCTAAGCTAAGTTCAGAAGGGCTCATCAGCATGGCAGTTGTAGGGTCATAAATTTTTTGGCCAAAGTGACAAATGAAATCCATCTACTGAGTCACAAAGATCTTTAAGCCTGCCTTAATGAAAGGAGTATAAGATGTCTACAAAAATACTATGACAGTTTTCATTGCTTTACTCTGTCATTGTAGAGGTGCGTATTTATCAAATTCCTCAAGGAAATGTTTATATACATATATATATATATATATATATATATATATATATATATATATATATATATATATATATATATATATATATATATATATATATATATATATATGATAAACATTTCATTTTTTAAAAAAGATAACATATTCCAGTAAGGCATTAAAAAACTGTATGTTAAGATAGTGTGTATTGTCTAAACAATTTATTAGTTGCCTTATGTACAACAGTACTTTAAGGAAACCTTACATTTCAAAGAAAAATGCTTTGGCTTTTTAGATTCAATATAATTCTCCAATCTTAGCAGGCTTTTTGGCAGCTTATGAAAAATAAAGAACTTAAGAAGTAAAATAATTTATATGACAGTATTCTTAAAAGAATATTCTAGGGAGTCTTAAATGCAAGCATCTTTATGAAATACATTAACATAAAATATTTTAAAGCCAGTTTTCTAACCTAATTGCTGTTTTATATTAGTGAAAATTAATTTTATTGTTAAGGCTTGATTCATCTACATATCTTTGGTGTAGCTTTGTAGAGCTATAATTATTAACGTGAAAAAGTAGAATTTTTCAGAGCCCAGAGTATTTGTTCTAGTTTCTGAGGTACTGGGTTTTTTTTATACATAAACATTAATTGCAAAGGTTTTTTTTTTTCCTCATGTTTTTAATTTTTTCCATCTCCTGAAAATAAAGGGTGTTAATGGTATCTTGAAAGAATCATCTTTAATCTTGTAGAGGCCAAATAGAATCATAGAAAAAGCATTGGATCTAGAATTCACACACCCATGTTTGAGTCCGAGGTCTTCTGGATTCACTGCTTGGACAATTCCCTTCGTCTCTTGGTATCTGTTTCACCATTTATAAAATTAGAGGCTTTGACAATGGTTTCTGATGTCTTCCTTGATCTCCAAATCTGATCCTGTGAAAGTAAATATGCCTTAACCACAGTGCAAAGAAACATTCAGTATCACTGTGATATAATTAGGGTACCACTTTATCTCCTACATCTTGGATGAACAAAGACATTTTCCTAATGTATTTTTCCTAGCATGTGAGTCCAAAGATTAAATAAAAATGGCATATTCATATTTATTTTCATTTTGGTGTGCTAGGTTATGACACATACATAAATATATAATATATGTAGACAAAAGGTGATTTCCATGAAAGCACAGAAGTGGGGAAGCAGGAGATAGATAAGAGATGCTAAGTCATATGTACTGTAAGGCTGGAAAGGTTAGGAGGCACCAGGACCTTGAATTCCAGGGTAAGGTGATAGGTGGTTGGCAGGAAGGAATAGTCAGAAGAATGTTGTGTAGAGAGTGGACGTGATCAGATCTGTACATATGGAAGACCACTGCAACAACTGAAGGGTGAATTGGATAGGAAAGAAACCAGAAACAAGCCACTTAGACTGTTGCAGGGAGTTGGTAATGTCCAAGTCCTTGTACTATGGTGAAAGCATCGGGAATAGAAAGAAGAAAATTTATTCAAGAGATGTTAGAAGGCAGTATGGTATAGTGGATAGAGTGTTGAACTTGGAGTCTGGAAGACCAGGGTTCAAATACTGCCTCAGACGTTTACTAATAGTGTGACCTAGGCAGGTCACCACATAACTAGATCTGATCATCCCTAGGGATGCCTTCTCAGCTGTGTGATTCTTCTCCATGTTCTTCTGTGGATTCCCCGTAGAGGACCTACCCAGCTTACTGGAGGACTTTGTCTAGTTTTGTTTGATGAAATAAATGCTACTGCAGCAGTTAGACCGTTCATCTTTTATTCCTTAGTCTCTCACTTCATGACGAGGCTACTTCCTTTTCTTGCCATACATTTGCTTCATTGTATTTCTGGTACTGCTTTATAGCATATGAGTCTTTGTTTAAAATATATTGCAGTCTACATGTGCTCACCATGTATCTTTCCATTGTTCTTTAGGTCAGGTACAACAGTGATTCGTTGGAGACAGTTGTAACTATGTCATTAATAGCTAGCTAGCATTACTTGGAGAATATGTTAAAAATATGTGTCTGTGTCTGTATATGTTGCAGTATAGTTTTGGATCATTAGAAGCACTGAATCAGTATTATTCATTTTCTTCCACCTATGCATTCCTGGGCATCATTGTCCATCTGCAGTTCCTGTCCCAGATGTATGTACAGTAGACATACAAGCCTACCACTCTGTGGACAATATATACTTTTCATCTAGGTAGTGTTTCCTGTCTAGATCATTTAGCCCATTCCTTCTGAATCATGGTATTTATTATGAAGGCTCTGTAATGTTTTGAGGCTTAATGAAATCTTCTTATCTGGCTCTTCTGTGAACTGAATACTTCATCTCTCAGCTTTGGTGATTTTCACTGGCTCTCTGGCTGTTTCCCATCCCTGAAGTGCTCTTCCTTCTCTACTCTTTAACTACTGACCTCCCTGTCTTCCTTTAAGTCCCAACTAAAATCCTGCCTTCTAGAGGAAGCCTTTCCCAGCTCTCCTTAAGTCCAGTACTTTCCCTCTTTTATTTCCTATTTATCCTGTATATAGCTTGCTTCACATATAGTTGTTGCGTGTTCTCTCCCATTAGATTGTGAATTCTTTGAGGGAAGGGACTATATTTTGCCTCTTTTTGTATCTCCCTACTTAGCACAGTGCCTGGCACATAGGTGCTTACTAAAGGTTTTTCAAATGAATGAACAAATGAATGTAAGAATAAGAGCATCTGGAGGACCTCACCATCTAAAAGGAATCTTTTTTCTCAGTGTCCTGCCTAAGAGATAATTGCTTTTTTTTTCCCCCTTACGTAAGACATCCTCCTTGTCAGTGGCAAAATTTTGACAAAATAAATCTCCCTGGTTTTTTGCCTCACTTAAGGTGAAAAACCAGAGGGCATTTGAACAATTTTCTCTGTGGCTTAATTTGTCAAAGAATCCTGTGTATTCTCATGTATGGTTAAGAAAATATCTCTTTTTTGGAGAACTTTTAAGGCTCTTTTGTTCTCCGTGGCTTTTAATGAGAGTGGATAAAGTTCTGGGCCTAGAGTCAGGAAGACTCATCTTCCCAATTTCAAATCTGGCCTCAGACACTTAATAGCTGTGTGACCGTGAGCAAGACACTTCACCATGCTTGCCTCAGTTTCCTCATCTGTAAAAAATGAGGTGGAGAAGGATGTGGCGACCCACGGTAGGATCTCTGCCAAGAAAAGCCCAAATGGAGTCACCGAGAGTCGGCCAGGACTTGACAACAGCAATTCATTAAGCGCTTGCTATGTATCAACGTGGATTGTAAAAGCCATGTGTTTATACAGGATAACCTCGATGTGTGTATAGCTAGATGGGTTAGTTGTTATTCGTGTTCTCTTGAATGCTTTTTGAGGGTATTAATATCATTTGTGACACTTTCCCCATTCTGATTTTTTTTCTTAAACCTTGACCCTCTTGCCAGTATTTGACACAGTTGACTTCCTTTGCCTCCTGGATACACTCTTCTCTATAGGTTTTCATGATATTGCTGTCTCGTGGTTCTTCCACCTCTCTGAACCCTCCCTGTCAGGCTCCTTTGCAGGCTCCTCTTCTGTGATCTACCTGCTCTGTGTCCATGTACCACAGGGCTCTGTCCTGGACCTTCTTTCTTTCTTATTGACCCCATCAGCTTCCATGGGTTTAGTGTCAGTGCTGTGCAGTTTTTTCCGAGATCTGTGAATTGAGCCCCCGTGTCTCCCCCAAGCTTCATTGTCACGTCACCAGTTGCCTATTGGACATTTCAAACTGGATGTCTCAGAGATCCAGTACACTCAGCATATCTAACTCTAAACTCTTTCTCTACCAGACTTCCCCGTTTCTGCTCAAGGCACTGCCATTCTTCCAGAATTGTAACATTGGCATTAGTCTTGACTCCCGTCAGCTGCCAAATCGTAACATCTCTATCTCTACAATAGGTTTCGCATCCACCCCCTCTTCTCTGCTTACACAGCTGCTACATTCATTCGGATGGTCATCACTTCTCCTCTAGATTATTGCCACGGCCTCCTGATTGGTCTCTCTGCCTCCAGTCCACTTTCCACACTTTACCATAGTGATTTTCGTTAAGTTCAAGTTTGACCATGTTGCTTCCCTACCCGGTTGATCACTTCTTCCCTATTGCTTCTGGGATCAACTAAAAACTCTTCTGTTGAGCTTTTGTAGCCCTTTACCACCTGGCCCATACTCTGTAAGAAGCCCAGAGAGTTGGCCTTTTCTGTTTTTCAGAGTACACTCCGTGTCTCATCTTCCTGCCTCTGTACTGGCCCTCCCCTGTGCCTGGAATGTGTTCTTTTCTCCCTTCTGCCTAAAAGACAATGCAGCTCAAGTACTGCCTTGTATGTGGAGCTTTTCCTGGTGCCTGTAACTGCTAGTGCCCTACCTTTCAAACGGCCTTGTATTTCATCGGTTTGTATTTATTTGTATTGATCTTTTTATATCTATGTATACTTACAGATTCACTTATTGTAAACAAATATTATTCCCCTTTTAGAATATAGTAAGGATGGTTTCATTCTTTGTGCCCCTAGGGTCTAGCACAGTATCTGGCACAGAGCAAGTATTTACTAAATAATCGTTAATTGTGGGGTTGTCCTTTTGTTATTCTTTCCTCCCCCGTGGGTGTTCATTCTGGTCTAGCCATTTCCCCTTCTAAATGCTATTTCATTTTCCTTAGTAGGACAGCAAATAGTTTGGTACTACCTGTATGACCTTGACAAGTCACTTGAGTTCCCTGAGCCCAAGTTTTCTCAGTTATATAGTGAGCAGGTTAGCCTCTGACATTCCTACGGTCCTATGAGAGGTACATTGAGATCTTAGAGTATCAAGATCCAAATGTGAAGGTTTACTGTCATTGATGATGAAAGGAGATTGTTAGAGAACACAGCCATTTCATTTTCTCTCTCTTGGTTGGCCTCCTCCAGTTCTGGATTTGAATGCCCTTAGGATGATGTAACTTAGTTGAGTCTCCTGGCAAGCCTTTTTTATGCTAGTTCTGTTTTTTTGGCTTCCATTACTTTTCTTGCAATCTTATGAGATAATAGAACTCACAGTCTTCCACTGTCCTCCATGATGTTTTACCACTTTGCTTCTATTCGGTATGGTGTTGCCTTTGGCTGCCATTGCTATTTATTTGGCAAGTAAATCAATTGTTTACTGGCTAAAGCATCTTCTGGGTTCTCCTGGCAATTTGTTCTGAATTTTTGGTGGAATTGGTGATAATGTTGGTGATTTTGCCTCCTTGAAATTGTTGAAGGATCATTTTACAACATATTTCATGAAAGAAAAGCTAGTGAAAGCGTCTTCTTTGCAGAATGATTTTCTGTATTCCACCTCCCATGTGCCGGTGCACCACAGTGCTCTGTCCTGGGCCTCTGTTTCTCATTGAGCTTTCTCTTTTGACCTCAGTAACTCCTGTGTGCTCAACTGTTGTTTCTCTGCAGCTGAGTCCCAGACCACATCCATCCCTTACTTCAGATCTCTGGCCCCCTTATCTCCAGCTGCCTGTTGGAGATCTACACATAGATATCTAATAGGAATCTCTAATTCAACATGTCCAGGACAGAACTCATTATCTTTGCCCCTAGATCACCCAGTTTCTGTCTAGGACATCACCGTTTTTCAGTCATCCAGGTTTGCAGCATAAAAGTCATCCTCAATTCTTCTGCTTACCCTCCTCCACCCCCCATATCCAGCATATTACTAAACACTATCAGCTCTATCACTACAACATTTCTCACATCTTTCCATTTCCTCCTTTCACGTTACAGCCATCTTATTTCAGCCTCTCGTCACATCTCTCTTGGACTTTTGCAGCAGCCACATTCCTGGATTCCCTCCATTGAGTTGAGGAAACTGAGATACAGAGAGTTTTTCAGTGACTTGTGTAAGACTAAATGGCAAATAAGAGTTAGATCTGAAGGTCAAACTTTGTTTGGTTCTCTTGGTGGAAGAGTGAGTAGAGCTGAGACGGGGCCCTGGCTCCTCCTTGAAATGGAGGTTCTCAGAGGAAGAGACCACCGGGTCTCCCTTCTACCATTCCCTCCCCAGCAGTAGAACGTAAATTACTTGAAGGCATAGACTGTTTGCTTTGGGCCTTATAGATCCCCAGTGCTTAACATAGTGCCAGGCAGGCCTCCGTCGTCTGAGAAATGTTTGTTGAATTAAATTGAAATTCACCAGAAAACAAGCATGTTCTTCAGAGAGACCAAGCCTATTATGAAGTTAATACTTCATAGGTATTCCTTCAATTGAATTTTATTCCTACAATTTATAGTTTTAGGATATATGGCATATTAGAACTGGAAGGAATTCTAGAGATCATGTAATCTAACCCTCTTACGGATTAAAAAAAAAGGGTCTACAATTCTATTCATAGTAGGAAAACAAGCCATGTATTAAAAAATGCATAAGCTTTCTTTGTTGGATATCTGTGAGCATCAAGGGAAGAGAAGAAAGAAAGGGAAAGAGAGAACATAAAAAAAAAACTTAGGAAGGAAATTGTCTTTAGTTTCCCGCTATCTAGTTTCTCTTAAAGATGACAAAATTAAATGCCATTAAAAATTTCTATGAGTAGAAGGAAAAACTAATGCTCAGCCAGAGGAGCAAAATATGTAATGGCTGAGGGCATAGGAAGATAATATAGATTGGCAAAGGGGAGAAATTCAGGTGTATTAAAAAAATATGGTTAAAGTCAGCTAGTATGCCAAATAAAAACCTTTTTTTCCTCCCACATGAATATTTACTAATTGTAATGGGAGGAGGGCAAGATTTTGTAACATAGGTTTGCATTAAGAACAAGCGTTCCACGTATTAAGAGTCTAGTATATAGTTCTTTAAAAATTTACTTTTACAAAGAATATTTTATTCCCATCACATTTATACTTTTTTCTCTTTCTGATTGCATCTTGCTTTTACTCAGTCTGTAATGCTGAAGCCCTCTCATACTGTCATTGGAATTTGGGCTGCCTAGTGGAGTTAGTGGAAGGTTGTTATGACTGGGTGTTCACGACTTCCAGCATTAGATAGGCCTCTCTCATACTTTGGTGAAGTGTTAAGGAATGTTTATAACAAGGCTTTTAACAGAGCTGAAATTCAGTGATAAATTCTTACCACTATTCAGATAATCCTTTGCAAATGCAGTCAGTGTTTCCAGATGCAGAACATTTGTGGACTGAGCTGAGTACCTAATGTAAGTTTCTGCTAAAGGTCAGTGGGCTAATATGGAGCCAATTCAACAATGATGCCTGTCTAGCCCTGTTTTTGCTTTCGTGATAATAACAAATATTATGCTTGTGTGATATTAAAATATTAATGTACTTTTTTAAATACCAAAATTAATTATCTGTACTTTTTTTTTTAATGTTTGCACTAGTTCCCATTTCTGTGAAACAGAGACATTTGTCACTAGCATGGTTCATCGGCTGCCTGGGACAAACGCATATAATGCCTGTTGAACGGCAGGAGAAATGAAGACTGTGATCTCTGCAGTACAGTTACCTTCATTACTGTAACGTGCCTACATTTTAAGGCTGCCTTCTCAGTGTAATCCTCTGTGCTTCAGAATTTTATTTTGTGTACTTTGTATTCACTACACAGAATAAGCACTTTTTTTCTTAAATGCAGATACATATTGACTGCATTTCCCTGACACAAGCTAAAAAAAAATTTGAGTAAGCAATTTTGAGTTAATAGTTCAAGAAGATTTGACATATGTGCATGTGCCACAGTCAAGTGTTCCTTGTATTTATTTTCCTTTTTGTGGCAAAAGAAACTAGACAAACAGATCAAATAACATTTGCATTGTTGTAGTGTGTGGTTTATTTCTTGTGTCATTAACTTTTTTTTTCAAGAAAAGCAAATTTTTCATTATTTGATAAGCCACCTCATGTTCTCTGTACTTTAATGCTCGTTGGATAAAAGCAAGATTACACTTCAATGCCACAGGGTAGGTAAAGAAAAAGGAAAAAAGAAAAAAAATCATTGATAAGGAGTTATTTAATTATTCTTAAGCAATCAAAGGAACTGTTTTAAATAATTAAGTATGAATTTGCCCTGATAGTTCCTCTCATCTATGTTTAAGGGCATCAGAAAACAAAAAAGCAAGCAGATGAGGGTGCTACTTCATTCATTAGGCCGCCCTTTAGTCTTCCTCTGGTCATTCCACTCCCAATGATGTATACCATTCTTCTTAAGGCACGAAAATTCTCAGGGCCACATCCATGCTTCAGGTGTCTGTATGTAATGCGAAAGGCGTCTATCTAGAAAATGGAAACGACACTTCTTGCTCAAACAGACAGTTCATTGACCACTATCTTATTTATTCTTTCCAAATTAAATAATATTTCTCCACAATTTTATTCTGAAGTCATGCATCTCAGCTGTTTCTATCCTATAATTCAGCATACAACCAAATAGCTTCATAAAAACATTTTTTTTTGTATTGACTTTTAAATGGTTGAGTGAGTATTTTTGAAATCATAGTATCATAGAATTAGAGGGGAAGCAACCTTACAGTTCATTAAGTTCAATCTGTCATCTCCAGAGGAGGAACCGGGGGCCCACAGAGGTTAAGTGACTTGCTGTAGGTCACGCTGTTAGTTAGGTGTCTGAGGCAGAATTAGAAGCTAGATATTCCTGACTCCAATTCCAGGCTCCCTTTACTAGGCCTTGTTGAGATGAATGTCACGTATGCCATCCTTCGTGGAGAATATTGCAGACTGACCAGCATCAGGGCTGTGTGTCAGTTCTTTGGCTAGTAGTGATGATACATTTCCATAAACTCTTCCCATTTCTCTATCCATTGCTGAGACAGCTGCCAAGATCACTGTATGATTACGAAATAAAAGAAAGGTAATCGGGCCTTGTGAATTTAAAACCTATAACGTTGACTTATTGAGTATCAGTACCTTAAACCAATCGAGCTAACTGATGCGTGTATGTATATTTTTCTTGGTGACGTTTAGCTTAACTAGTTAGAACACTGTCGTGGTTAAAGCCAGGTGCGTGACTTAGATCCTGGTATGGGCTAGTTAGCCTTGCACAAAGAAACGCTTTTGTGACCACAGGTTTCAACCTTTGGCTTTCCATTTGTCAAGATGTGCACTGTTTCTTGGCCACTGAACGGACAGGCAAGAGTATGGATGAGCTAGCACAAATCTGTCACCAGAGATCAGCAGGGTCATCTTCATACATGGACATGTGACATGTGACATGTTGAATATTCAAGACCATGGAAGGGTTTAATTGGTTACTATTTCCATTTGAATCTTATTTTAAAATTCATTTTTAAATCAGTGCAGCTCATTTTGTTTAACTTATGACATCAGTTATAAATCTTTAAAAATCAGAAATGCAAGATAAGTTTTAAAATTTGTTAAGGTGACATGGCAGTATTGATAACTCTAATGTGAATGTTTCAAGTACTGAATTTCTTGTCCCTATGGGACATTTATAAAATAAACAAAACTCTTGCAAAATAGCCTTAAGAGTGTTAATGGTTCCTTAAGTAAATATGAACACATACTAGTATTAGCACAGACTTGACTCACTCCTCAAGCTTAGTACATTTATAATGTTTTAGAAGGTGGAGCACTGCTTATTAGGTGTATTTTTCTTTAGAAAGAGAACCCTAAAAGCTGCCAGTTTTCTATTAACCTTGAGTTGTTTGGATTCTATTTATTTAATTTTATTGTATTTGTTACAAAAAATGCACCTTGTGGCCAAAGGGCAAAGAATATGATTAATTTCACGAAGGCTTGTTTTTCAGAGTTGAATGTTTTCATACCCATACTATTTACACTTGAAACTTGGTAGGAACTTCATAAAGTCAGTAACCTAAAAACAACCCAAAAAAACCTGTTGAAAGGTATGATTTTCTAAAGTAAGTTTTCCTACAGATGTTTTGTGTAAATTCTCTTTTTGCAGTAAGACATGAACTGCTCTGTTAAGGGTATCAGAAGATTTCCTGCTTTGCGTGTATATTTGTGTGACTGAATGGCATGGCCACTGGGGCCTCTATTCCACCTTACAAAACAAACTAAAATAATTGTTCCAGGGTTTTCTGATGTTGTTGAAATTTGAATATTTCAAGCCTTATCTCTGTAGTTGCTTCTCTGTCATCCCACTTGTTTGTATATCATTCCATTCTCCTTAAAAGGTGATAATGGGGGAAGCTGTAAAGGGCTCTATTGAAAACATTTAACATCTGTATGCACACGGAGAAAGGTTTTGGAGGAAAACATATCAAAACAAAAATAGTAGCAAAGGACAGTAATAATGCCTCTAGTCTTTTCTCTTCCAAGTTCTTCCGGAAAGTATTATTGTTAACCCAAAAGATCAAGCTATTACTTTCTCATTATTGTTTCTGCTATGCAAATGTTGTTTGTTTATGTTTAAGGTCCTCCACTCACACTTTTCAGCGAATTCAGTTTGCAAACTATTGTTTTTAATTTCTTTTATCCCTGGCTTTGGGTTGTAAATAGCCTATAATGTACATTGAATTTCACATTGTAAAATTTTTATTTTATTCCTTGTATTATATTAAGCAAAATCCTTATGTATATGAAAGTACATAATAAATATATTTGCTTTGCAGTGAACATCTTATTGTTTTCATTTCACTTTTTAGGCCAACTTAAGAATAAAGTATGAGGTTCTCTGCAACGTATGCTTAAATTATTTTGCATTTTAAATTCCAAAATAATTCTGATTTTTGAAACATTTTACTGATGGGAAAATAGAGACAGAGAAATAGCTATTGAAAAAGACAATTGAAGCAGGATTCCTGCCTTTCTAATAATTTCTTAAAGAGCTCTATTCATTCTAGGCTTTATCTGTTCATCTATATCACTATTTCACAATTGTAGGGATCCACGTAATTCAAGTAAAGTATATGTGGTCTTCTGATGGACAAAAAGGTATGGTCACTTTAAATCCAAGATTTGTATGATTGCTGCCAAGCCATGATAATTTCTCTTCTGCCTAGTGTTGCTTTTTTTTTCCTCATTGAATAATTGTTAAACCCTTTTTATCATGTTTTTTACTCCCTCCCCCTTGCCTCCTTATAACACATCAACTAATAGATAACTGTATTTTTAAAAAGTCACTCTGCAGTATGAGGCTAGTAAAGTGTTTCCTTTGAGTTTTATAATTATGGATTTTCTCAATGTAAATTGCTAAGAAATTGCTCCATATTTTTTTAAATTTCATCTTCCTAAAGACCCATGGCCTCATAAGACCTGTAACATTAGAACTAGAATGGATTTTATAGATCATATAGTTCAAACTATTCATTTTAATTTTCAATTTTATTGGTATATTTAATTTTTACATCACCTGCATTTTCAAATGTATGCCCTTCTTCCTCCTAGAAGAACATCTCTTATTAAAAAAAAAGAATTTTTAAAAGTTTAGCAAAATTAATCAATACATCAAAAAAGGCTGAAATATGCAGCATTCAATACCTGTAGTAGTCAACTACCTTTTCAAAAAATGTAGGGGAATTCCCTTTTGATAATTTCTTTTTTGAGGAGGGTAGGGAACCAAGATGGCAGAGCAGAGGAAGCACTGAACTGAGCTCCCAACATTCCCTTTCAGACAACTTTAAAACAGTGGCTCAAATGAAATTCTGGAGTGACAGAGCCAACAAAAAGGACACGGTGAGACGTTCTTCCAGCCAAGAAAACTTTTAGGAGGTTTGGAAAGAGAGATCTGTGATATGTGCGGTGACAACTGGCCTTGAGCCCATGTGGATGAAACACCAGAAGTGGGACAAAGTGGAAGTAACAGAAACAGAAGCAGTTTGGGGAGCTCTCAAGCCAGGGCTAGTAAAGGGACTTAGCAACTGGTCAGAAAGAGATTCCAAGGGGACCCCTGTGCTAAGACAGAGCATGGGACTGGACACTTTGGCAGCTCCATTGCCTATACCCACTTGTGGGTCACAGCTCAAAGTTCAAGGAGCAGGGGCCCCTGAGGAACAGCGTAACTTTGGGTAACAGGGGATCAGGGACTCTGAGCACCAATATCACTTCCAGTCTCAAGGTAGCAAGAGCTTTGAAGAGCAGTATCACTTGCAGTCTCAAGGAATAAGGGGCCCTTCCTAAGTAAGGATCAGAACAGGGATGGGGAGCAATATATACCTCTCTGTAGTTCACACCACCTTGGGAGCAATGAAAGCTTTTAAACTCCCAGGACTGGCTTTGAAAACAGTAGTGCAAAAAAAGCCTGAGTCTGCCCCTTCCCTTCCCATGCCAAGAACAGAGTCCAACATTAACAAAGTTCAAAGTCAAGAATTAGGGTGGAAAAATGAGCAAACAAACAAACAAAAAAGAACCTGGCCATTAAAAAAATTACTATGGCAATAGGGAAGATTAAGAAACAAACTCAGAAGAAGATAGCAAAGTCAAAACAGTCAGAAGCAATGCCTTAAAGGAAAAAGAAATGTGAATAGAACACAAATCCAACAAAAATTCCTGGAAGAGATAAAAAAAAAATCACATTCAAAATTAGTGGTAGAGGAAAAATTAGGTAAGTATTAAGAGTACTAGTGAAGGAATACAATTATGAAAAGACAACAGTTTGTGAAAGAGGCACACACACACACAGAGAAAAAAAAACCCTGAAGAAAACACCTTAAAAAATGGGGGAAAATGGAAAAAAAGGTACAAAACTTCATTGATGAAAATAGGTCCTTAAAAAGGTGAAATGGCCAAATGGTAAAGGAGGTATCAAAGTGCACTGAAGAAAACAATACCTTAAAAATTAGAATTGGACATCTGGAAGCTAATGATTCTACGAGACATCACAAAACAAAAGCCAAAATAATAAAAAAAATATATATTAAGTATCTCATCAGAGAACTGATCTGGAAAAAAGATGAGAGATAATTTAAGATTTATTGAACTGCCAGAAAGCAGTGATCAACAGGAGAATTTATACACCATATTTTAAGAAATTATAGGGGGGCGGAGCCAAGATGGCAGAGTGAAAGCAGTGACTTGCTTGAGCTCTCCCCCAAACCCCTCCAAATACTCATAAAAAATGGCTCTAAACAAATTCTGAAGCAGCAGAACCCACAAAAATACAGAGTGAGGCAAATTTCTAGTCCAAGACAACCTGGAGGATTGGTCAGAAAGGACCGCAGGGCGTGGAATATAATATTCTGGAGGGCAAAGGAGATAGGATTGCAACCAAGAATCACCTACCCAGTAAAACTGAGTATAATCCTTCAGGGGAAAAAATGGTCATTCAGTGAAATAGAGGACTTTCAAGCATTCTTGATGAAAAGACCAGAGCTAAACAGAAAATCTGACTTTCAAATACAGGACTCCAGTGGAACATGAAGAGGTAAACAGGAAAGAGAAATCATAAGAGACTTATGAAGATTGAACTGTTTACATTCCTGCATAGAAAGATGATATTTGTAACTCATGAGACCTTTGTCAGTATTAGGGTAGTTGAAGGAAAAAAATTGTATGTATGTATATATAGATAGATAGAGGGCACAGGGTGAGTTGAAGATTAAGGGGTCATATCTGGAGAATAAAATTAAGGGATGAGAGAGGATGATACTTGGAGAAGAAAGGGAGAGGTAGGATGGGGTAAATTATCTCACAAAAAAAAAAACAAAAGAAAAGTCTCACAGTGGAGGCGAAACAGGGGAAGGTGAGAGGGAATGAGGGAATCTTATTCTCATAGGATTTGGCTTAAGGAGAGAATAACATACACATTCAATTGGGTATAGGGGGAGAAGGGGACAAGAGAGCAGGGGGGTGATAGAGAGGAGGGCAGATTGGGAAAGAGGGTAATCAGAAGCAAATACTTCTGAGGAGGGACAGGGTCAAAAGAAAGAATAGAATAAATGGGAGGGCAGGATAGGATTAAGGGAAATAGAGTTAGTTTTTCACTATATGTCTACTAAGGAAGTGTTTTGCAAAACTGCACATGTACAACCTACATTGAGTTGCTTGCCTTTTCAAGGAGGGTGGGTGGGGAGGGAGGAAGGGAGAAAATTTGGAAGTCAAAGTTTTGAAAACACATGTTTTTAAAAAAAAATGTTTTCACATGCAACTGGGAAATAAGAAATACAGGAAATGGGGTACAGAAGTCTATCCTGATCTACAGGAAAATAGAAGGGGAAGGGGATAAGAGAAGGGAGGGGGGAGAGATAGAAGAGAAGGCAGACCAGGGGAAGGGGTATTCAGAATGCATGCCATCTTGGGGTGGGGGGAGGGGTGAGAAATTTGGAACTCAAAAACTTGTGGAAGTGAATATTGAAAACTAAAAGTAAATAAATTCATATTAAAACAAAAACAAACAAAAAAAAGAAATTATAAAGGAAAACCACCCTGATATCTTAGATGTAAAGGGTCTAAGATGGAAATTGAAAGAATCCACTGATCACCACCTGAAGGAGATCCCAAAATGAAAGCTCCCAGGCATTTTATAGCCAAATTCCAGAGTTCCTAAGTCAAAGAGAAAATACTCCAAGCAGCCAGAAAGAAACTATTCATATACCGTGGAGCCACAGTCAACGTCACACAAGATTTTGCCATGTTACAAGGAACAGAGGGCTTGGAATATGATGATCCAGATGGCAAAAGAGGTGGGATTACAACCAAAAATGAACTACCCAGCAAAACCGAGTATAATTCTTCAAGGGGAAAAAAATGGATATGTAATGAAATAGAGGACTTTCAAGTATTCCTGATGAGAAGATCAGAGCTAAATAGAAAATATAACTTTCAAATACAAGACTGAAGAGAAGCATAAAAAAAAAAAAAAGAAAGAGAAATCATAAGGGAGTCAATAAGGTTCACCTGTTTAGCTTTCTATAGGGGAATGTATTTCTATATTTTGAATGTATTTCTATATATATAATGTATTTTCTGTAGGGGAATGTATATGTATTTCTTCTTAGAACTTTGCCATCATTAGGGCTATTAAAAGAATTCTACATAGAGGGTGTGAGATGAGTCAGTTATGTTAGGATGATATGAAAAAATATGGATAGGTGAGAAAGAAGGATGCCTTGGGAAAAGGGGGAAGGGAGAGGAAGAAAATAGTTTCATGTAAAAGAAGGCATACAAGGAAGAAGAGCTTTACAGGGGAGGAGAAAATGGTGGGAGCAGACAGGCAGTGCTTGAACCTAACATCTAAATTGGTCCACAAAGGAGGATAAATATACCCACACACTCTGTTGGTTATAGATATCTGTCTTACCCCATAGGGAAATAGGGGAAGAGAGCAGAAGGCAGTGATCGGAAGCAAAACAGACTTTAAAGTAGGCACAGTAGGAAAAGAGAGAGAAAAGGATAAACAGAAGAAAATAGAATGGCGGAAAATGTAATTAGTAATGACAACTATGAATGTGAATGGCATAAACTCACCCATAAAATGGACGTCAATAGAATGGATTAGAAAACAATCCAACAATATGTTGTTATTAAGAAGCATACTTATAACAGACACACAGAGTTAAAATAAGGGTCTGGAACAGAATCTATTATGCTTCAGCTGAAGTAAAAAAGGAAAGGGTAGTAATCATCTGAGACAAAGCAAAAATAAAAATAGACCTAATTAAAAGGGAGAAGCAGGGAAATTATATCTTGCTAAAACGAACCATAGCAATGAAGTAATATGAATACTAAACATTTATGCACCAAATGGCATAGCACCCAAATTCTTAAAGGAAAAGTTAATTACAGGAGGAAAGTAAAACCCTACTAGTGAGGGATCTCAACTTTTCCCTCTCAGGGCTAGATAAATCTAACTAAAGAAAAGGAAGTTAAGGAAATGAATAGAATCTTAGAAATGTTAAATGTGATAGAACTCTAGAGAAAATTGAGTAGGAATAGAATATACCTTTTTCTCAGCTGTACATGGCACCTTCACAAAAATTGACCATGTATCAGGGCATAAAAACCAAATGTAGAAAAGCAGAAATGTTAAATGTACCTTTTCCAGACCATAATGCAATAAAATTGCATTTAATAAATGGCAGTGGAGAATAGACTTACTATTTATTGGAAACCAAATATACCTAAAGAATGAGTGACTCAAAGAAGAAATAGAAACAATGAATACTTTTATTAAAGAGAAGGACAACAGTCAGACAAAACACCAAAATACATAGGATGCAACCAAAGCAATACTTAGGGGAAAATTTATATCTCTAAATGCATACATCAATAAAAGAAAGAAACAACAAATCAATGAACTGGGTATGGAACTTTAAAAAACTAGAAAAGTGACCAAATTAAAAATCCCCAATTAAAGACCAAAACAGAAATCCTGAACATCAAAAGAGAGATTACTAAAATTGAAAGTAAAGCTAAACAAAACAAAAAGTACAGCTAATAAAGAACAGCAGGCATTTGTTTTATGGAAAAACCAATAAAATAGATCAACCATTGATTAATTTTAGAAAAACAAAAGCTAAATTGCCAGGATCAAAAAAAAAAAAAAAAGAAAGTTGAATGCACCACCAATGAAGATGAAATTAAAACAATTATTAGGAGTTCTTTTGCCCAATTATATACCAGCAAAACTGACAATTTAAATGAAATGGGTGAATATTTACAAAAATAGAAACTGCTCAGATTAACAGAAGATGAAATAGAATACTTAAATAACCCTTTCTTATTAAAAGAAATTGAAGAAGCCATAAATGAGCTCCCTAAGAAACAATCCTGAGGACCAGATGGATTTACAAGATAATTCTACCAAATGTTTAAGGAACAATTAATCTCAACATTATATAACTATTTGAAAAAATTCATAAAGGAGTCCAACCAAATTCCTTTTATGATATAAATATCATTTTGATACTTAAGCCCAGGACAGCACAAATAGACAAAGAAAATTATATGCTAATTTCTTTAATATCACAGCAAAAAATTTAAATAAAATACTGGTAAGGAAATTACAGCAATATATCACAAAGATCATATACTTTGACAAAATGGGAATTATACCAGGAATGCAGGGCTGATTCAATATTAGGAAAACTGTCAACATCATTGACCATATCAGTAACAAAAAACAACAGAAATCATATGGTTATATCAGATACAGAAAATGCTTTTGACAATATGCAACATCCATTTCTATTAAAAACATTTGAAAACATAGGAATCAATGGAGCCTTTCTTAAAATGATAAGTAGTATATATTTAAAACCAAAAGCAAGCATTTGTAACTGGGATAAACTTGAAGCCTTCCTAAAAAGATCAGGGGTGAAGCACAGATATTTATTATCACCATTATTATTTAATATTTTATTAGAAATAATAACTAACCCACATTTTTATATACTTTGAACAAGATCCAGCAGGAAAATATAGAAAGAAAAATTCCATTTCTCTGATCCCATTTGAGGTTTTCTTGGTAAGACCCTGGAGTGGTTTGCCATTTCCTTCTCCAGCTCATTTTACAGATGAGGAAACTGAGGCAAATATAATAAAAACAACAATTTTGTCTAAATTAATTTACTTATTCTGTACAATACCAATCAAATCACCAAAGGATTATTTTCTAGAACTAGAAAAAAAATAACAAAATTCATCTGGAAGAACAAAAGGTCAAGAATATTAAGGGAATCGGTGAAAAAAAAAATCTGTGAAGGAAGAGAGCGTAGCAGTAATAGATTTCAAACTAGATTACAAAACTGAAAACAATCTGTTACTGGCTAAGAAATTGAGTGGTGGAGCAGTGGAATAGATTGAATACACAATACACAATAGTAAATGATCATAGTAACCCAGTGTTTGATAAACCCAAAGATCAAACTTTGGAGCTAAGAACTCAACATTTGACAACAGCTTCTGGGAAAAGTGGAAAGCATTTCAGAAGAAATGAGACATAGAGCAACATAACAAGGTATAGCAAGATGAGGTCAAAATGGATAAGTGAATTAGACACACAGGATGATTTCTTAAGTCAATTAAAGGAATATAGGAAAATGTACTTGTCAGATATATGGATGTGGGAAAAAGGGTTTATGACTAAATGAAACAGAGAGGATCACAGCAAGTAAAATGGTTAACTGATTACATGAAATTAAAAAGGGTTTGCACAAATTAATGCAGCTAACATTAGAAGGAAGATGAAACTGAGGCAGCAAATTTACAGCAAGTTTTTCTGATAAGGGTTTCATTTCTTAAATAAATAGGGAACTGAGTCAAATTTATAAGAATATGAGCCATTCCCCAGTTGATAAATGGTCAAAGGATATGAACAGAGAGTTTTCAGAAGAAGAAATCAAAGCTATCTATAGTCACATGGAAAAAAAATGTTTAAATCACTATTGATTAAAGGAAAACAAAGTAAAATAACTTTGAGATATAACTTCACACCTATCAGATTGGCTAACATGACAGAAAAGGAAAATGACAAATGTTGGATGGAATGTGTTAAAATTGGGACACTAATGAATGTTGGTGGAGTTGTGAACTGGTCAAAGTTTCTGGAGTACAATTTGAAACTATGTCAAAGGGCTATAAAACTGTGCCTACCCATTGACCCAACAATACAACTACTAGGTCTGTGTTCCAAAGAGATCAAATAAAAGGAAAAAGGACTTATTTGTACAAAAATACTTATAGTAGCTTTTTTTTGGGGGGGGGTGGCAAAGAATTGGAAATTGAGAGGATGCCCATCAACAAGAATGTTTGAACAAGTTGTGGTACATGATTGTTATGGAATACAATTGTGCTTTAAGAAATAATGAGCAGGATGGTTTCAGAAAAACCTGGAAAGACTTATATGAACTGATGCAAAGTGAGCAGAACTAGGAGAAAAGGGACGGCAGTAATGTTAGGATAATAATGTAAGGATGATCAACTGTAAAAAACTTTACTACTGTGATCATGCTAATAATCCAAGACAATTCTAAAGGACCCATGATCAAAAATGCTGTTCACTTCTAGGGAGAGAAAAATGATTAACTCTCAGTGTAGAAAAAATATGTTTTTCTTCTTTTGCATGTTTTCTTTTGCAATATGGACATATGTTTTGTGTGACTCACATGTATAATCTATACATTGCTTGCCTTTTCTGTGTGGGGAGGGGTGGGAGGAAAGGACTGAATTAGTAACTCAAAATTTTAAAAAGATTGATGTTTTTAAATTTTGCATGTAATTGAGAAATATTTAACAAAATAAATAAAATAAAATATATTTTAAAAACATTTTTTTGAGACCTAGCTTGGTCATTTTAAT
The DNA here is from genome assembly GCF_003287225.1 of Phascolarctos cinereus. Taxonomy (NCBI): domain Eukaryota; kingdom Metazoa; phylum Chordata; class Mammalia; order Diprotodontia; family Phascolarctidae; genus Phascolarctos; species Phascolarctos cinereus. Next base: position 11,160,022 of record NW_027556402.1, on the reverse strand, counting down.
TTACCAGAATACAGTTTTGATTGCTTTGTTGTTCTTTCCATTTTTGTGCTTATATTCATTGTGTATATTGTTTTCCTGGTTCTTTTTCATATCACTTCATATACTGTATCTCTCCATATTTCTCTGAATTTGTCATATTCGTTGTTTCTTACAAAATAGTAATATTCTCATAGCTTATTTAGCTACTCTTAAAGTACCACCAAAATATTTTGGAGTAAATGGTACTTTTCTTTCTTTCTTTCTTTCTTCTTTCTTTCTTTCTTTCTTTCTTTCTTTCTTTCTTTCTTTCTTTCTTTCTTTCTTTCTTTCTTTCTTTCTTTCTTTCTTTCTTTCTTTCTTTCTTTCTTTCTTTCTTTCTTTCTTTCTTTCTTTCTTTCTTTTCATTGACCTCCTATGTTAGAGGCAGGGCAGGGATAGGAGGACAGGGAGTGAGGAGGAGGCAGCCTGTTATAGACATTTTAGTCACTTTTTTCTCCTCACAATTCCAAATTTCTTTCCAGAAAAAAGTCATTTTACAGCTCCACCATAGTGCATTAGTGTACCTCTGCTTCAACAACCCCTCAACACTGACAATTCTCATGTTTTGTCATCATCTTTCTTAATTTTCCAGGTGCAAAGTGAAGTAAGCCTCACAGTTGTTTCCATTTCTCTCTTTCTCTCTCTCTCTCTCTCTCTCTCTCTCTCTCTCTCTCTCTCTCTCTCTCTCTCTCTCTCTCTCTCTCTCTCTCTTGCTTTTTGGTTAGTAAATGAGGTTAAGTAACTTGCCGAGGGTCACACATAGCTAGTTAAGTGTCAAGTGGCTGAGGCCATATTTGAACTCACGTCCTCCTAACTCCAGGGCCCATATGCTCTATCCACTGTGCCACCTAGCTGCCCCCTTCATTTCTCTTAGTAGAGATTTAAGTTCTTTTCCTTTTTCCCTAAAGGGTATTGGTAGTTTAATAACTCTTTGGGCATAGTTCCAGATGGTTCTCCAAAGTGGGTGGATCACTTCACAATTTCACTGAATCAGCGTTCCAATTTTTCTACCTCCCCTCCAACGTTTTTGACTTCCCCCTTCAATCATTTTAGCCAATCTAGTAGGTGTAAAATGATAGCACAAAACTGTTTTTAATTTGATTACTAACACTTTTAAATTTCATCCCCCTCACTTTACAGATGAGGAAACTGAGGTCCAGATAGGTTTGGTTCCGTGTGCTAATGCCAGCCCTTCACCTTGTCATTTGGAAAGTGACAGGATTGGGGTTTGATACAAAGCCTTCTGTCTCCAAATCCAGTGTCTTTTCTACTGTACCATGCTATCTCTTAGTGTGATATATATGCATATGTATACATATATACACACAGTTACATATATAATATACATATTTAACATATTCATACATAATATAAATATGATAATATAATGCAATATAGTATAGTAAGAATATTATAAATGTATAATGAACATATTTATCATATGTATATAAAATATTTAAGGTTGATTTTATAATTAACATAAACTGATATTACGTGGCAGAATTTTAAAATTAATGCTGCTTGACTAAATAAGTTGATACAGAACTTAACAGCTATTAGGCCTGAGAATAGATATCAGTGGGAATTTGGCAATGGTTTAACTCCTTTTCACCAGTTGGAAGAAATCCAATTGCTACCAATAGCATATGCATTGAAAAAAAAAATGACTCCTATGTCAAGAGTTTCTTTCATTGAAGTGCACCCAGACCTTTAGCATGCATCCATGTGAACTTCCTCATTTAACACCCACGTTTTCTTAAGGAGTTGGGTGCTGTTTTGCCAGTAAGTGAATATATTCAAATGGCAGAACATAGAAATGAAGCCAATTTGCTGACTTCTGAATATAGTAAGCTTCTATTCCTATTGACACAGCACCAATGTAAAACTAGAAAACCTGAGCTAACTGCCAAGTTCTGGAGGCCGATAGCCTCAGTGGAATATACGTCTGGGGGTCATAAAGTTGATGTGTTTTCTTTACATAATTGCAATAGCAAGAAGGTTGGCACCATTCTGGAGATTGTTAGGTCTGTCAGTTTGGACACTGATCCTGCACAGTAAATGCATTTGTCAAGTACATTTTTGTGAATCTGATTGCCATTAGCACCTGTGTGGCTAGCTGAAATGGAGATTGTCACCCTCAGCACTACTGACACTTTTAGTTCTTGTCTTGGATTTTCCACAATAGAAAAAGTGAATGTAATGCAAGCCTTTCTGTTTCTGCATCACGTTGAACAATTTAAAGACTTGGAGTAGAGGCCATTTCTATTAAAGACACCCTCAATGGGATGGATTTGTAAGGGATACTCTGGTCCCAAGGTAGGCAAAAAGTCTTGAGAATCAGTTCCAACTTTAGTCTTCAGAAACAAAAAGAATTTATTCTATTGACCTATCAAAGAAAATAATTCTAGGCCTGGAGAATAGCCTGAGGAAAAAGGGTCAAGATCAGCCAGTGATCAAAATAACAGCAGAATCCAAAGGTATATGATAACAACAATAGCCTGATTTTCTGTAGCACATTAAGATTCACAAGTGTTTTTCCACCAACTCTGTGAGGTGAGGAGGGCAGTCACATCAGCTGATTTCATAAACATAGAAATTGATAAGTGATTTGAAGATCACAAAGCTGTTATAGATCAGGGCCAGTATGGGAGCCTGTCCTAACTTCAGATCCGGTGCTTTTTTTTTTCTTTTTAAATCATACTATACAGCATGGTGTGTGAATATTTCAGGGAGTGAACCAGACAGTCTTACATAGGGCTGGTCAGAGGAGGAGTTAAAAAAAATAGCCAGTAATAGATTTAAAGAAGTGTGACGGGGGCATCTGAGAGGTTATAGTAGTTGCTTAGGTCTGGATTCTCGATTAAATTACAGAAAGATCTTTTAGATGCTAGGGATGGGGTGGAGAAGGGGGGAGGGCAGGGGAGGAGCTGTGGGGAGGGAAGAATGAGTAATCAGAAACAATTCCAAGTTTCTGTGCTTGGGGCAATGGTAATGCCTCCTTCAGTGTTTAGGCAGCTAAATGTGAGGAGATTTTAAAGATGAAGATGAGTTCAGATTTGATTTGAAATGGTGATGAAACAGCTCTACAGAGACTGGGAACAAGGTCAACATTCTTCTATTCATGACTATTCTAGCCTTGGCTTTGGACTTCTTGGGCAGTTTTCATTCAAAATTAGCATGTAGTCACTACTGCCCTTTGATTTTTCGTCTGTGAAATTGAATGATGAAAAAAAAGCACACTTCATAATTCTACTCAGTTCCCATAGTTATTAGAATTGAGAATCTAGCCTCATTGTTTTGAAATGTTAAAATCAGCAGTTCACTACAGGCTCACTTCTTTAAGAAGGATACCATGCTGTTGGTGGTAGGAAAAAGCAGACATATTCTCTATTTTTCCAAAGGAAATAAGCCCTCTACACAAGTAGAAGGAATTGTGTCCATGACCATGAATCCTATCCTAGTCTTTGAACCATAAGATCCCACAGATCCAGGACTAAACTACCCTGTGTCATAGATATGTTGTCAGGGAGTCCTGATCCATGTCCCAATTCATGACAATCCTAATTAACAGGGCAAGACATTTGACCTTTGTGCACCTCAGTTTCCTCATCTGTAAAATGGTGCCCTAGATAATTTATGACATTTATAAACTGCGATATGCACTCTGAATGTGAAATCATCCTGGTGAGAATGCAAATCAACTGGGCTTTGGGAGCTAAAGAGAGGTGAGTTTGGGAAAAAAATTACGCACTACAGTTATGCACAGCACAACTTTCCCCACTGTGGTTTTGCAGTTTTGATATATTGCAGGTCAACATAAGAAAATAAATAAATAGAAATTTTGGGGTAGTTTTGCAGAAGCCATGAAACCTAGCAGATGACATGGAGCCTATGACCAAATACTTAACGAAAATTTTACAGTAAGGTACTGTAAACACCCTATAAAAGAAAAAGGAAAAATTCAGACTTTCCTGGTACAAAGGGAGGCTCAAAAAAATTTGACATGGGATTTTCCAGATCACTGAGGTGCCACACTGTAACCCCCATGATGCTGAAGGGATAACTGTGCAATGAGCAGGAATACCTTCAGTGTCTCTGGCCTGCTCTATATGGATATTTCCTGATGAATGGTAGCCAATTAGAGGGTATTTGTCAGAATCTGCTCCAACTTTTCTACATTCTAGCCTGGTACACTAATTTCTCTGCTTCCACCTACAGACATTAGGAAAATCAAATCCTCGGGATAATTCTTCTCTCCAATGAGTAATGTATAAGAAGCTTAAGGCTGGCAGAGGAATTGACTTGGTGTTTGAAGACTTGAATACTGGTGCCTTCTATGGGTTCACTTCCCCATTCAGCTTCGTTCCCTCGGTTCTTTCCATTCTGGTCTGTCCCTATGACCAGGTGCTTGCTCCCCTCGGCTTCTTGCTGTTTATATGCCTGCCTGTTTGTTATTTTTTACTGTTATCTTATTGCCCTAGTCTCTGATAGTTGTATATGCAGTCCTAGAATCTGGGTACGTCTGGATGCCTGCTTGAGGAATTGTGGATTTTCCCTAATCTATCATGTTGAGGGCGTTTCTCAATCATACAATGGACTCTCCTGGGAATGACTAGACTTGAATGAAGGGGCAGGTGGGGATGATACTACTACAGGGCTATTTCTGATGGCGAAATGGAGAGTCACGGGGTATTTGAAAACTTAGTAATCGCTTCTTGAGAACTGGTCCGAGCAGGCTTCATCGCATTCCTTGGTGCCGTGAGATATGTGCTGATGAGAGGAATATTTACGTCAACAAAGAAGGAAGGAAACAAGGAAAGACATGAGCATTTATGAAGTGCCTACTATGTGCCAGGCCAGCACCTTCAAAATATTTTCCTCATTTGATCCTCAAAACAACCCCCAAAGTAGATACTATTATGATCTTATTTTTACAGTTGAAGAAACTGAGGCAAACAGAGTTGAAATGACCTGCCCAGTGTCATGCAGGTAGGAAATATCTGAGATTTGATTTGAACTGGGCTTCCTGACTCCAAGCCCAGAACTCAATCCCCTGGGCCACTTAGGTAACAAACCTGGCGAAGCAAAAAGATCTATGTGAAGCTTGCCCTTTAATAAAATGTTGTCTGGATAGGTACTCAGAGTTCCATTGGGACATAAATATATGTCATGCCTGGAAAGCACTTGGAGATTCAGATTCATATTACCACAGTTGATTACACTGGAAATTCTCATCCGAAAGGGACGCCTTGACATGTAGTTTGCTAGCCTCTAGATGTGCCTTTACTGTCCCTTTGCTGCCATCTCCTCACCATTCTGCCTGGACCCCTCCTCCTCCCTTCCAATATGGATTCCGTCCCCAGGTTTCACATCTCTGATCATGGAGCTTTCGTCTTATCTTGCCCAGAACCAGGTCAACACCTCATTTCCTACCAGCTCCATGCCATGCCATACCCTTCCCCTACCCCTTTCCGGCTCCTCTTTATGTGTTGCCTTGTTTACTTGTATCTATACCCCTAGTGCTTACCTTGGTCAATCTAAAGCACTTAGCACATAGTAGGTGCTTAACAAAGGCTTATTTCCTTATCTTCATCCTTTCCTTCCTTCTTCATCTCTCTCTTTCTCTCCATCCATCCATCCATCCATCAGTCTGTAACTCCATCATCTATTTCTATTAGTCTGTCTCTATGTTTCTCTCATGTGTCGCTATCATCTCTCTATGTCTGTGGGTAATTTATCATTTTCTATAAACCAATCATTGTTCTATATCCATTGATTTGTATCTGTCTATGTTATCTATACCTATATCTCCATCAGACTCTAACTGTCTCTTCATGCTCGTTTGTCTCCCTCTTGTCTACGTCTCTGGGTAGAAATGATCGTGAACATTTCGATCTGGTTTCACCCCGACCTGTCCATAACCAAATGGATCCGCAGTTTTATCAGCTGGTGTTCCCTGCAATGGCACAGGTTATGCAATTCATCCACACCCCTCAGTCCGTGTTTCCCCATAATGGGCCCCAGGGGCCCCAGCCAACAGTACTTTCTCCTGTCATCAAGAGGATACCAGATAATGCTTGCTTATGGTTTTAGAGAAATGCTTTGTATCAATTCAAAAAGAAGAGCATATCAGTAGAGTGCCCAGCCTGTGCACCTCACTCTGGCCACACAACCAGTTCATATTCTTTTTTCAATTATACTGTTGTTGGATCGCATCCTTTACTTTGTTATGTCCTCAGAATTCCTCATCACCAAGGAAGTCCAGTCAACAAGCATTTATTAAGTGCTTGCTGTGTGCCAGGCATTTGTTACATGCTACAGCCAACTTTCATCTGAGACATACCTGTTGATTGTCTTCTACATGGAACTCCTTTTAAATTCTTTAGAGGCTGTAGTTTTCCAAGACTCACAGCCAGGTAATAAAGCAGTAGAATATTGATATTTAAGAAATAGAGCTTTGTTTATGGAAGATGTCTAAGGAGTTTTTAAGTTTCTGAAAGCCATTCATCCTGCTTTCCTTCTGTTAAATTCTGGGCCCAGCTTCTCCATTTGTACTAACTTCCCCATATGAGAGAGTTCATGTATGATATACATATATATGTGTGTGTGTGTGTGTGTGTGTGTGTGTGTGTGTGTGTGTGTGTGTGTGTGTGTGTATGCTATATATATGTGTGTGTGTGTGTATATACCATACACACATATATATATACATATAAGTATGTATATACATATAAGTATGTATATACATACCCATACATATTACATGTACACTCTATAGTTTGTACATCTAAATGGATGTCATGATGACATCTAGTCAACTGATATTATTTACCCCCTTCTTTTTCCTGTGTGGATGGTCAGGCCAAATTCTGTTGAGCGGTTACAGATCCCCTTCAAAGGCTCTGCAGTGTTACAGGCCTTGATGCCATCTGCATAATATCATCTACAAGAAGGAGGATCTCACCATTCACCTGGAATAACTTGGATTCTGGTTGGATTTCTTCCATGACAGCGGCAATACCTTTGGCAAGTACATTTCCCCATGTTGTTGTTTTATCTTGCCTGATATTTGCCAGAATGTCATTGGACAATGTTATTTATCTCTGTTATGTCTTTCAAGGAAACTTGAATAATATTGACATGTGGAGAGGAGATACCATATTGGAAAAGAGCCTGTAAGGTACCATTTTGCTCTACAGGATCAAATTTGTGTGTGTGTGTGTGTGTGTGTGTGTGTGTGTGTGTGTGTGTTTTAATCAATGACATAATGGGATCTTGTATTCTTTACATATTTCAGCCAACTGTGGGTTGTTAAAGATATGGTTTGTGGTAGAATATTGCTTGTGACTGCATGCCTATTCCCTACAAATAAATACCTTTGATGTATGTGTAGATGATTCTTATCAAATTTTATATTGATGGGAAAGTAGGCATATGGTTTAGTAATTGATGTTATCTTAATTGGCTTTGTGAGCATTAATACACTCTGAAATTTTGCTCTCTTTCCTTCCTTCAGATACCCTGGGAATTGATTCCTCATTGCTCTCATAATTGCCTCCTTCACAAATCTCTACACACATGTGGTCTAATCCAGTTACTTGTCTAATTTTTATTCTCTGTAATGCTAGTCCTATCTCCTCTAGCAATGTCAGGATCCAAGTGGAGTGGTTCCACTGTCCTTGGTGAAGAAAAAAAAAGTTGGCTGTTAAAATTTTTGTACGTCTTCTTCTCTCTTCTGCTTATTGGCCTTTGTTTTATTTTCATTTCATCCTTGCATGCCCTCAGGGTGAATTTGCTTACTTATTTGGTTCTCTCTCAAGGCTTTCTTTAAAATAGTCTAATCCTCCATTCCTCTCTCTCTCTGTTTTTTGAGGTGACAGGGCTCATAATTTCTCACTATCTTTCTCATTAGTATGTGTTGATTTAATCTGGAGAATTTTATCATTTTTTTGGTATAATTTCTCCACATCTTCATCCTCTGCAGCAGGTCCTGGTTCATGATTTGCAATTATTTTCATAATTTTTTTTTTGGCAAATAATTATCATGAGCAGTGCAACATGAGATCACCAAACTTCTCATGAAATGATGTGTCTTGCTGCCTTTGGGTATATAATAAAAGCAACTCATGCAATTTCTTTATTTCCTATCCAAGGAGAAGCTGAGACATCCTTTCATTATATTTCAGCTTTGTTCTTTCTTCTGTTTCCATTTATGGCAAGAATGTCAAGATTGATAAAAGTTATTTCCTCCAGTACTATGTCTACTCACCGATCAGCAGACAAGGATCTCACATTTAGAGTGCCAAGAGAAAAATGAAATTGATAGTCTAAAAACTATGGGATTCTTAGCACCCATTACCCCTTCTCCCCCATAATTGTGCTACTAGTACTATAGAAGAAGGAGTGAGCCCCATAGCATTGCTGGGCTTTTGCCTTTTTTCTTTATTTTGTGAGTTGCCATGGCCGAAGAAATCATCATCAAGTGACAAGGCTGGTAATGAGTCTCTCCATGCTTCTCTAGGCTGGTCCTTGGAAAAACAGATTCATCTGTAGCCAGGATTGGACAGAAGCCTTCCTGGGATGGTATAACCTCCCAAAGACTGGGTTCCAATGACATAGCCCAGAGTTACCTCCATGACACAATGAAACATCAGAGCAGGACTTTGTGGAAATTAATACTTCAAGATTAGTAGTTCTTAACCTGAGGTCTATGAACTTGTTTTTTTAAAAACATTTTGATCACTGTATTTCAATACAGTTGACTTCTTTCATAAATATAAACACTTTATTTTATATATTTAAAAATGTGATTCTGAGAAGGGGTCCATAGACTTCATAGACTGCCAGAGAGGTCCAGGACACACAAAAGATTAAGAATCTCCCCTCTAGATGGAGTCAGAAAATTGAGTACGTGTGCACAGATGCTCATAAAGACAGATGGCCAATAATTCCCCAAAATGCATGTGTTCAATATAAAATCCACATCTCCAATATAAAGAAATATGAATATTGGTCCTAATTTTATGAGACAAAAAAACCCAAAATAAACCATATAAAGGGGTTTTATTTACCAAATAGATCCAGGGCACTTTGAAGAGCTCAATCTTCTCTCTAAAAAGGAATCAGAACATTGGTCCAGATTTGGGAAATCCTAGAAATAGAGTACTACCCCTCTATAATCAGTATGTGCTTTGTTCCAACATGGGACATGAAATAGGTTGTCGCTGTACAGTTGCCAAGTCAACAACAGCAGTTTTGGTTATTTCATTCTCTTCTGTAGGCTTTTAAGGCTCATTTTGGGTAAGCCATTTCCATGCTTCCTTGCCTGTCAGGCAGACAGATTTTTAGCAAGAAGTCTATACTGTCTTTAGCATGGTGCCAGTCTCTGCTTCTCTCTCTTTGTCTCTCTCTTTCTCTCTCTCTCTCTTTCTCTGTCTCTCTCTGTCTCTCTTCTCTCTCTGTCTCTCTGTCTCTGTCTCTCTCTGTCTCTGTCTCTGTCTTTTTCTTGCTCTCTCTTCTCTCAGAGCTACTTATCCTCATCTTGGCAGAATTTCTCCCCCGTGATTACAGAGCTTAACAGAAACCAGAACAATGCATCTACTCATTTTGTATCCAAGTTTAAACCTTTAATGTCTGTTGGAAGTCATGTTGGTTATAAAGACAGAGATGGCTTTAAAGAGAAAGCAAATGCAGTTTTATGGTCCTGGATGTGTGAAGAATGCCATTAATGATTTGGAAGCCGGGGGAGAAACAGGATAGGGGGTGGGTAGGCGGAGCAAATGGAAAGAGAGACAAAAACCAAAAACTATAATTAACTCCACATTGGAAAGGTATTTCATGCATTACAAATATCTAAATGATTTTAAGCTATTTTGTTTTCAGTTTGTAGCAATCCAGAGGACTTGATCATCGAAGGTCTTTGTGGCCTATAGAATGGCTTTTTTTTTCCTCCTGATTTATCATTTAGCCACTAAAGACTGTTTGCCCCTCAGTCCCTGGAATGACTTCTTTCTTTTGCAATATTGGATCCAGATAAGACCTCCTTCCCTTCCCACCCCCACCTCAAGGCAGATGATGTGTGTTATGTCCTGGCCTGCTTTTAACATGTCTCTAAAGCACACACTCCCATTTGAGACCCTACCCTCTCGGAGAATTCTATAATGCTTGTCTATGACTAGAATGCACTCCTTTTTACTTAGGATTGAGTTACTTGGTAGTGCTAAAAGTTGATTGCTTCAGTACTACTGACTTTTGCTGACTCATGGTACTAGAAGCCATATAAAACTTTGAACATTCAGCACCCTCCCCCACCCACCGGGTATTATCTCACCTTGGACAGCAGTCCAATAGGCACGTGGGCAGAGTCGCTGTGCTAATCCTCCATTCCAAATTGTGTCAGGGCCAGAGACCAATTACCAATGAGGCTGGACTCTAGTCCAAGCTATAAATGGGTGTTGCCTCAGACAAACTGAGACCTGGGAAAGACCTAAATTTAGAAAGGCCACGGTCATCCACTGCATACTGGGCCATGCCATTGTGACTCTGGAGGAGAGTGAGGCTTGTGGCTTTGTGTGGCTCTGACTTCACACGGAAGTCAAGACATCACTTGTGTAATGGCATTGGTCCTTTTCAAGAATGAAGGATAAACAACAGCAGAATAGGAAATTGTAAAGTCATCATGAGCTTTTAACGCTGAGAGCTAATCAAGGGCAGTGCTAAGGTGCTACATTCGGAAAGACTGTTGGGTGATGGGATTATTTTTGGCCATCACAACTCATGAAAGACCATCTACTGAGCCTTAGACAGATTGCAAGCTATGTGTGAGGAGGCAACACCTGACAAACTCATGACTTATGAATATTAATAAATGTTAATTAGGCTATGCATAGATAACTATTTTTTCAAAGAATTGGAATACACAAGAATATAATGATAGCTAGCATTTATATAGCTCTTTATGATTTGCAAAACACTTGGCCTATAGTATCGTTTGATCCTCAGAACAACCCTGGGAGGTAGAAGCTGTATTCTCCATTTTACAAGTGAGGAAACCGAGGCAGAGAGAATTTAAGTGATTTACCCAAGGGGCACACAGTGACCTGAGTGTCTGAGATGAGATCAGAATGCAGGTCTTCCTTACTCCAAGTCCAGTACTCTTGATGCCATCCAGCTGTCTTTGTAAATATTTACAATGCTAAACCTGAATTTTTGATGATTTACAAAACACTTTAGAATTATGCTATTAATTATGAAGCTCGAAGAATGTAGATGTTCTAAAATTTAGGAGTGAACATATACTAACTGATACCTGGATTCCAGGAGATACACTGGAAGAAGATCTGGGATTAGGACTTCTCAAAGTGGCAACCATCTAGGGAATAACAGGGGTAGAGTGTAAGGTAGAGGAAAAGGATGAGAAGTTAGGGATCTCCCTAACTGCCTATTAAATTTGGGGTCATCTTAGTTTGGTTTTGGATTGCTTCAGGACATAGCAAAGTTCCTTTAATGGGCCCAAGCTTCTCCTGGAAACAGAGGTCCAGCCTTTTTTTTTTTTTTGCAAGGCAGTCGGGGTTAAGTGACTTGCCCTGGGTCACACAGCTAGTAAGTGTTAAATTTCTTGTCTGAGACTGGATTTGAATTTAGGTCCCCCTGACTCCAGGGCCAGTGTTCTATCCACTGGGCCACCTAGCTGTCCCAGAGGTCCACCCTTTTATGCCAACACTCTATTAGTGTGGCTGACAGTGAGGCCTGGCATGCCACTTCCTTTGAAGAGTCAAAAATGAGCATCATACAGAAGTAATGGAGAAGCCTCTGGCAGGTGTGAATAGACAGCAACATATAACCAATGAGGAACTGTGAGAAAGTGCAGGACTAAAAGGATGTCATCAGGGAAACCTATGATGAGAAGAGAAGATGGTCAAGAGTGAAGAACAGGAGGACAGCCAGTGTTCCATTGGTATTCTCCAGCATACTGGCTGGGCAACCTGTGGGGAATTTGTGGCAGGAGAAAAGATCATGGAAGACAAAAGAAACCCAGGAGCAGAACACAGAGAAGGGTTGTGATCTGCTTGTCGGAGGAAATAACCAAATTGATGAGATCCGAAATCCATTTGAGTTTTTGAGCATATAATTGACATAATAATATTTAATTATTATAGACTCAATTCAGTAAACATTTATGAAGTGCCTACTATGTCCCAGGCATTGTATTAAGCTCTGGGGATGCAAAAAGAGGCAAAAGACAGTCCTGTCCCAAGGATCTTACAATCTAATGGGGGAGGGACAACATGCAAACACATATATATATATAATATACAGAGCAAGCTATCTACAGGATAAATAGGGAATAATTAACAGAGGGAAGGCACTTGGAATTAAGAGGGGTTGGGGAAGGCTTCTCTGTAGGAAGAAGGATTTTAGGTGAGACTGAAAGGAAGCCAGGGACATCAGTAGTCAGAATGTAGGAGGGAGAACATTGCAGGCCTGGAGCTGGGAGATGGTGGGTCTTGTCAGGGAACATCCCAGAGGCCAGCGTCACTGAATCAAAGAGTATGTATCAGGGAGTAAGGTGCAAGCAGATGGGAAAGGTAGAGGGGGCTGGGTTAGGAAGGGCTTTGAATGCCGGAGAGAGATTTTTGTATTTGCTCCTGGAGGTGATAAGGAGCCACTGAAGGTAGGAGGGTGACAAGATCAAACCTTCGTTTTAGGAAAATCATTTTAGTGGCTGAACAGAAAATGGATTGAAGTGGGGAGAAGCTTGAGGCAGGCAACCTCCTCTCCCACTCTCCCCAGCAACTCCAGATATCCAAGTGTGAGCTGCTGAGGGCGGGCACTCGAGTGGAGACAGCATCCCACCAGAGTCCTCCTCGAGTGGCTTATTACAAGATGGAAGTAGCGTTTGGTTCTCAAAGGCTGTGTCAGTGGAGGGCAATCTCTGATGGCAAAGGTTTAGGATGGGTTCATGGACTTTATATCTGTTATCCAATGACCGGCTAAACTCAGTGAAGAGAGAGGCTCACCACCAGGCTGGCCAAAGGAGGGCTGACGAATATTTAGGCCACAACAATTCTCAGAGACTATTTGAGTCCTTCAGAGGTTATACCCATGGGTCTGCTGGTAAACATTTAGCAACCAACTCCCTTGGAAAAAATGTAACCTTGGGATGCTTAAATTTATTATGCATTGTTAACATTTTTGCTGTCACTTTCTTAAGTCTAGACAATCAGCAAAACAGTAAATCAAGCCCTGATGTATGGTATTTGCTGGTTTCTGAGGTGTGTATGTTCCCACTGAAAATTTAACAATCTGTTCTCAAAAGCTGTCAGGGGCTAGCTCCAGTGCACCCCTGATTACATCCCGTGTGTTGAGTGCACGCATTGGGAAAACCATGGATTCCTAAAGCATTGAAACTAACAATGATGACAGTGATAATGATAGTGATCCTAATAGCTAGCATCTTTATAACACTTTAAGGTTTGCCAAGCACTTTACATATATTATCTCATTTGACCCTCAGGACAACCTTGTGAGGCTGCTTGTTGTCATTTGTGTTTGAAAAGGACCAAAATATCGGGGTCAAGGTACAGAGTGTCTGATCGTGGCTGACCAGACGAGCTCTAAATGCGCACGCAGAAGCTCAGAAGGCTCTGCCACAGGTCAGGCACAAATAGTCCAGGTGAACTTTTGGAGTAGAGATGTCTCTAAACTCGCACATCTCATGTTCCTTTTGAGCTACTGCAATTCAGCTTTGCTCATAGAGCACAGTGCCTTCTTTGATGTGGTATGCCGTGCTGAGTGCTTCTGTGCCAGGGTCTCCCATGTCTCACAATCTATTTCAAAGTTCTTCAGGGAGAACTTGAGAGTGTCCTTGTATCACTTCTTCTGACCTCTGTGGGAGTACACCATCCACGTGCGGAAACATTGGTTACTTAGGCAGTATTATGCTTATGTTATGAGTAAAGAAATTAAGGCTAAGTGAAGTTACAAGACTTGTCCAGGGTAGCATAGCTGGTAAGTGACTGTCACAGGATTTGAACTTGGTTCTCACTGATGCCGAGGCCATTGGTCCATCGCCTCTGCCACCATCCTGCCTGTTTATTTTCCCCACCTTGTAGTGCCATGCTCTTCATTTGTCATTTTCTAAAGTCCACAGAGAAAGCTAAACAACTAAAAAGTATTACTTGTTACATTCTCATATATGATAGAGATTTCATGAAAAACTTGGTATAAAGCCATATTAAACTTCTACATGTATAGTATTTTCTATAGATCATAGGATCATGACTTGAGAAGGGACCTTAGAGACTGTTTACTCTGATCTTCTCCTTCTACATGTGAGGAACTGAGGCCAAAGAAATCAGATGACTTGAACCAAGGTCCTATGACTCCAATTCTAGTGGTCTCTCCTATCCCATGAAGCCTCCCATGAAGCACACTGTATGTGGCCTTCACTGGGACTAGGATTGGCAGCTACTTCTGGGATGAAAAATGTCAAGTATAGGCCCACTGACAGACTATCTCTCAGTTATCCAAGGACCAGCTTAGTTAAAAGCAGGGAAACTCACCACCAGACATCAGGTGAGCAACTCTGAGAAACTCATCCACTTCTCTCTGCTGAGGAATGAATGTCATGGCTGCAAGATCCAACTGCAGGGTCATTCACAGCAACAGAATCTTGGATCTTTTGAAGGATTAGAGATAAGGCCATGGTGGAATTAATGAGCAACTAAAATAGATTTTTGTGGCAATAAAAGAAGACGGAAGTCGTTGGTGACTCACTAGATGTCCATAGCTAGGTGATAGTGCTGCTGTAAAAATGGCAGCGCTACCCAGATTACTCACAGCCACAGGATCAGAAGCCGCCCAGGTCACTGCTCTTGAAGGAGAATGCCTTCCACCAGGAGCGGCCCAACGAATGCTCATGCGGCCTAGCGCTCAAAGACTGCAAGTGAGAGGAAAGCCCGAGGGAGTGTGTTCTAGTCTGTACAGCTCTGCTTATTAGGAAGTCAGCAAGACCTGACTTCCAATCTGGCCTCAGACACTTTCTAGTTGGGTGACCCTGGGCAAGTTACTTAACCTTGTTTGCCTTAATTCACTGCAGAAGGGATCCACTTTCTCACCAGGAAGTCTTTCTTTACATCAAACCTAGACTTCACTCTTCTCAGCGTCTATCCATTGCTCTCAGTTCTGACCTTTGGGACCCAATAAAACAAGTCCAAACCATCTTCCACGTGACAGTTTTTCAATCAGCCATGTCTCCTAACCCTACTGCCCTGCCCCTGAGCAAAGTCATCTACTTCTTTATCCTAAATACCCCTGATTTCCTTCATGGGTCCTCACCTCACAAACTCCTGAGGCCCTTCACTATCCTTGCTACTCTCCTGTGGACCTTATCAATGGTGTGGTAAGAGTGCATCTGCTACTAAATACCTGGAAGTGCATCTGCCAAAACAAGTCCAGGAGCCGTTGAAACAAAATTATTAAAAAAAAAAATTATACAAATCAAATCAGATGTAAATAATTGGAGAAATAATAATTGCTCCTAGGTAGTCAATATAATATAATAATATCATAACAAATAATATAATAATATTATAAATATAATAAAATACAATATAATAAAACAATGTTACCCAAACTAATTTATATATCCAATGCTATCCCAACCGAATTACCAAAAATTATTTTACTGAATTAGAAAAAAAATAATAACAAAATTCATTTGAAAGAACAAAAAATCAAGAATATCAAAGGGCACAATGAAAAATAAAATGTAAAGGAAGGAATTTTAGCAGTACCAGATCTTAAGCTATATTACAAGGGAGTAATTATCAAACCTATCTAGTACTGGCTAAGAAATGGAAAGGTAGATCCATGGAATAGAGTAGACGTGCAATTGATAGCATCACATAAATGTAATAACCTTGTATTGACGAGTGTAAAGACTTAAGATTTTGGGATAGGAATTCATTATTTGGGAAAACTGGAAAGCAGTATGGCAGAAATGGGGAAGACCAATATCTTACACCATTTAACAGGATAAGGTCAAAATGGCTACATGACCCGGATATGAAAAGATATGTTACAAGAAAATTAGAAGAACATGGAACCCATGACTTATCAGACTTAATGGAGAGGCGAGCAATTTATGAGTAAGCAAGAGAGAGTAAAGATAGTGTAAAATGGATAATTTTGATTACATTATATTACAAGGTTTTTGTACAAAGAAGACAAATGTAGCCAAAATCAAAAGAAAGGGGAAAAAAATGGGGAAATTTGTATAGACAGTTTCTCAGATAAAGGTCTCCAATCTCAAATATATAAAGAACTTTGTCTAATCAATAAGAATATGAGTCATTCCTCAAGTGATAAATGGTCAAAGGATAGGAATTGGCAGTTTTCCAATGAAGAAATCAAAACAATTTATAGTCATATAAAAAATGCTTTAAATCATTATTGATTAGAGAAATGCAGATTAAAACAACCTTGAGATAAATTTTAAAAATGAAATAAAATATCTGAAAAGATATGCTAATGTACTCAATGGTTTCCTTGTTGCCTAGGGCATAAAAAGGCCAATCAGTGAGGACTCAGGGACCTTCACACTCCATAGAGGTTCCACTGCTGTGTGCATCACAACAGTCTTTTCACCCAATACGTCCTCCTGGCCAGAAGCACTTCTGTATGGAGGTGGGTTGGGGGAGAGGCTTGTATTTACCTGAACCAGGTGCTGTGTCCTTGCTTAGTATTCTTTCCATACTACTGTTAGGTGTATACATCACTTTTTTTGTTGGGGGGGGCTAGGCAATGGGGTATACATATATCACACATGTGCAAAACATGCACACAAAATGTATAGATGTGTCATATATGTGAGATGTTTTATGTATACATACACATGTGTATACATATACACACATGCATATACATGTACATATACACATACATGTAGTCTTTTCTTTCCCTATTCATTTTAAAGCTTTCTTTTATCAATTTTGCAAGACACTCAGAGAATACGGTTTTTTGGTGAGGCAATTGGGGTTAAGTGACTTGCCCAGGGTCACTGGGCTAGTAGGTGTCAAGTGTCTGACGCAGGGGAGAATGCATTTTTAACAACTTTTGTTAAGTATACTCCATCTCTGGTAAGGAGTCAGTCATCTCTGTATTTTAAAGAATGCAACAGAAATCCCAGTCCTCTTTTTCTTAATCATTCACTTCCAAAGTGATTTTTTTTCTGGGTCCTTTCCCTTCGATAGGAAAAGGTCGAGAAAATGCAGTTTGTGCTTCTATGGTCTGTGTTGCTCGCCCAAGCTTTTGTAATTATTGGCAATAGTTTGTAGGTTCCTTTGGGAAGCATCATTTGTGCCCATGTGAATCACCACAATTGGATAGTTATCACAGCATTTAGATAAGGCTTGGGAATTTCCATCTTATGTCTTGGATACATGCCCCACAAAGACAATAGACTCTATTATTGTCACCAGGTATATATAAATAGCTGTTTTGGTAGCCCTGAGCAGAAAATCACCAGCTAATAAAGTCCCATCTTGTGCAAAAATTAATTCCCAGTCTGTCTTAATCTTACTCCTCCAATACTACCCCTAAACTGTCCTGTCTACATCTTGTTTATACATAATTATTTCTTTGTTGTCTCTCCCACAAGACTGTGAACTCCTTGCAAACAGGGACTGTTTTATTATTTTTTTCTCTTCTTTTCTTCATATCTCAAGTGCATAGCGTAGCACAGTTCTGGGCACGGGGTTGGCACTTAGTAAATGCTAGTTGACTGACTAATTGTTGAACTACCAGTACTTTCTTCTTTTTTCTGCCTCTTACTGGTTGATCTTTTACCTGAGAGCTTTTGTCTATCATTCTTTGAAGGAAAAACAGCTTCTTCTTCCTTCGAACCTCCAGCTTCCTCCTCTTCAGGAAGTGTCTTAAGTCCATTTTTAAGCCGTAATGATGCAATTGTCCTTTTCCTTCCCTTCACCTTCCGAGTAACATTCTCACTTTCTGGCATCCTGAGAAAGGTTGTCTCCCTTCCTATAACTCAAATTCTCCCTCCACACATTCGCATTGAAGCTTTAATTATGTTTGTTGTAGTAGTAGGTATAGTAGTAGTGGTGGTAATGATGGCAGTAGTAGTAGCAGTAGGTATAGCAGTAGTGGTGGTGGTGGTGGTAGTTATTGGTCCTCTTTAGCTAAGGAGACAGTAGCTATCACTGGTATCCATCTTCTCCACCTGTGCTGCTGAGGGGCAGTCTGTTCTATTGATTAGCTGGCTAGTGTTCTAGATGTTCTAGTTACAACGTTCTAGACACTAATAGCTAATAGACCCCAATAGTTCTAGACAATAATAGCCATGTGGAATGTGAAGCTGGTCCCATTCATTTGTGTCTTATCTTTTACTGGTATTCCTAACCTAAATGGATCTTTTTAGTCTTAGATTTTGATTCACTGGAATTTCTTAGCAAAAATCTTTAGTTAATTTTTGGGTTACACATACAAAATGCTTAAACACATCGTGGGCTGAATTGGCCTGTCATTTCAATCACTAGTGAGAGGCAGCATGGTGTAGTGAATAGGACATTGGATTTTGGAACCACAAAGACCTGGGCCACAAAGAATGGCCTCTGGGGTCCCTTCCAGGTAGACATCTACGATCCTATAAGCTAATAGAGGCTTATGTTTAAGAATATGCCCACTCAATCAGAAGCATGGTATGCTTAGAAACAGATGTGGACAAAAATTGTACAGTGTAAGAAAGCAGACCAGCGTCTGCTCTGGCAGAATGAATGTCTGCATTAATGAAATTATAAGCTTATTGAAGTAAAAATGGGGGAACACAACCTTCCCCTGTTAATCTTCAAAAGTTGTAGCCTAGGGGCAGCTAGATGCAGCAGTGAATAGAGCACCAGCCCTGGATTCAGGAGGACCTGAGTTCAAATCTGGCCTCAGACACATAACGCTTACTAGCTGTGTGACCCTGGGCAAGTCACTCAACCCCATTGCCTAGCCAAAAAAAAAAGTTGTAGCCTAGCTAATTTTATCAGAGTCACTTCTGTTTCTTCAGGTTCTAGAAGGGTAGACAGTACTCAAAGTATTCATAGATGCACTCTCCATGAGTGATAAAGGAGAGGACATGCTCCAGAGCTGAGGGGACAAGGAAGACAAACATTAGCATCATAGGTCAGCTTGCTTTAAAGATCATCAAAAGTACTCTTGCATTGTCTTCTCTGGCTAGTTGTGGTTCACTGGAAATTCCCCATAAGAAGATGCAAAGAGCATGCAGTAACTGCTGTTATGTATGCCACAGAGATGGAAGTTGAGATTTACTGATAAAACTTGGGGGCTGGGAGCATCTGAAAAATTTACAGCACCATTGGCCTCCACAAAGCACCCTTCAGCAGAAGCCTTCCTACCATAACTTGGAAGAAACATAACTGCTTTTTCAAAACAAGCCTATAATGTTTCCTCATCTGTAAAATGGGGATAATAACAGCGCCTACCTCTTAGCGTTGTTGTGAGGATTAAATGAGATAATATTAGCAAAACACTTTGCAAGCTTTAAAGTATTATATAAATTAGCTATTACTGAGGTAGGAATTTATAGATGCATTTGGTTTATTCTCGTGCCAAAGGTAGTCCTTTACCTATTCCTCCTAGATCTGCAAAACACAGGTCAGGGCTTCTATGTGAGACCTTTCTTTTTCTCCTGTCCCAGCCCTAACCCATTTATTTTGTCTCTCTTGAAATTACTTAATATTTTCTTGTTTGCAGATATGATATATTCCCTAAGGGGAAGGTAAACACAGTACTTTACACTAAGAGCTTAATAAATGCTGTTGTATTCATTCATTCCCTCATTCATTCATTAACTCAGGAATGAGACTTTCACTTTTTTACCCAGCCCAGTGCCTTTGCACATTGTAGGCACTTAATAAATACTTACTATATTGCTGGCTCAAGGAGTGCCAGGCATTTAATACCAGCCTAGATCTCTTTGATTTCTTCTCTCCTATTCTTCCTTGATCTATCTATTCTTGGTAACATTCTTTATCTAAGATGCCATTCAGACTATGCCATCAGAGACTACTATCTCTCTGATAGCTCCTTCAGCTAGATAGGCTTCTAGGTATCCCAGTGGATAGAGTGCTGGTCCTGCAGTCAGGAAGACTTGAGTTCAAATCTGGCCTCAGACACTTACTAATGTGTGACCTTGGGCAAGTTACTTTGCCTCAGTTTCCTCATCTGCAAAATGGGGATAATAATAGCACCTACTTCCCATGGCTATTGTGAGGATCAAATGACAATGATTTTAAAGCATTTTATAAATGTTAACATGAGGGTTATTGTTGCTATTATGTTCTCAGTGCTGCTGTTAAAATAATATTCAGAAGGCAAAAGAATGGATCAGTCCCAGCCCTTCCCATCAGTTTTCAGTTTTGTCTCCAAAGTTCCCGGTGTTCATTGGTGGGAAGTGTGCCTTTGCTAGGCATATTTAGTTCCCATTAACATTTTATAGAGGACATAGATGTTCACAGAGGATGAATTAATTATATATGTCAAATTCTGGGCACAAAAGTCATTAGAAAGAGGAGAAAGATCTGGTAAGAATTTGTATCCTGGATCGCACAGTAGATGAGGAGTAGCCCAGACTCGGCTTCCCTTTAAGTTCCAACCCCCTTCCTGGAGGAAAGCAGCCGTACAGGGCATTTAGATGTGAAATCCAAACTGGCACCGATCAGTTTTTCCACCCAGAACAGAGTTCAGGATTTCTCCTTTTTTTTGTTAGTGTTTCCAGATTTTAATCTTCCTTCCCAGAAGAGGTCTTTCTTTCTTTCTTTTTTTTTCTCCCCAGAAAAAAAGAATGAGTTGTATTTGCAGTTTGCGAAGAAAACTCAGCTGGAAATGGCACCATTCCCTCTTCCAGCCATGGGCTTGGTTAACCCTGTCAGGCCTGTCAGGCCTTCAGCCATCTGTTTTTCCGGCTCATTGCTCTTTCATTGTTGGAAACAACACATTCTGCCCCCATTTGCTGAACGGTTAAGAACAGAAACTCATGAGGGGATTACCATTCATTCTGCTGCCCCGCGGGTTCCCATCTTTAGCTTGCCCTCAGTTTGGAGAAGTGCACCATCGGGGCTGGCAGCTGGGAATTGAGGAGGACAGACAGAGCTGGCTCCGGCGTGAGGCGATCGGGGCTGAGGGGGGCTAAGAGGCAGGGCCATAAACCGTGACAGTCCTTGCATGCCGTTGACCCCGGGCGCAGCTAGGAGTACGAGCATGCCTATAATTAGCGGAGTGCATTCAAAGAGAACATTCTTTGGAAGCTTCCGAGATGAGCTGGGATCAGATCACTTAGACTGGTAGCACCCTTCCCTTCAGATCTCACTGTTCATTAACCTCTGTCATGCACTTGTAATGTCAGGTATCTTGTAGCTCTCTGTGTTGGAGTCTTACCCTCTTATTAGACTGGAAGTGCCATGAGGTCAGGGACTGTGTCCCCCAGCATCCAGCTGAGTAACTTGCACTTAGTAGGTACTAAGTAAATATTTGTTATTTGCACTCAGTAGGTGATGAATAAATACTTGTTGGGTTGTGAAATGTGATTAAAAAAAAAGAATGACTCTGAAAGATATTTTTATATTGGGAGGTGGGGGAAAATAAAAAAAAATAATTCTGTCTGGTTGTCAATCCCAGTAATCCTCAAGTACTCCATTGGGTCTGTATGACCATATCAATGTTGCTGTTACTTCCAGAGAGGTAGATTGTAACTCAAACATGCATGCCCATCTTCTGTGACTCTTGTTCATATGCCTCCCCTAACAATTTCCTCTAAGGGGGTCCAGCTCCCATGACTAGAGAGGGGCCTTTCTCCCTTTATCTTAGCATCAATATGGCAGGGGTGGAGATCAAGAAGCTTTCCCTTTGCCCCTATCGGACCTGGAGGGTCTCAACTGCATTGGTACCAAGGAGGCCATTCTCCTCCTAGCCAGGATTGTCCAAGTTTGCGTCCAACCTTCTGCCAATTCTGCATTCCCCTCTTAGCCTTCTGGCCAGGTACTGATGGCCCAACCCCTCCCCATCATCCATCCCTGCTACAGAGAACCCTAAATCTGATCTTTAGGTGATAGATTTATCCCCTCCAGGCTGCTCTCTAAGGTCTCCTAGACTTTTTCTGTAAAGGTCTGCAATCTGAAGCTGTAATCTCCTATATATGTTTCCTCTTCAATTAGAGGATGAATCCCTTAAAAGCTTGGTGCTTGGTATAGGAAGTGCTTACCACATGCTCTTTCATTTATTTAATCAATTGGTCAATAAATAGTACTTACACAGTATTAAGTA
Source organism: Phascolarctos cinereus (assembly GCF_003287225.1). Lineage (NCBI taxonomy): Eukaryota > Metazoa > Chordata > Mammalia > Diprotodontia > Phascolarctidae > Phascolarctos > Phascolarctos cinereus. The sequence continues at coordinate 11,137,657 of NW_027556402.1, read as the reverse complement.
CATACTATGTGTCAGGCACTGTGCTAAGCTCTGGAGATACAAAGAGAAGTTAAAGTCCCAGGGACTCACAGTCTAATGGGGGAGACAACATGTAAATAATTACATATGAATAAACTATATGCAAGATAAATAGGAAATGATCAGCAGAGAGAAGGCACTGGAATGAAGAGGGATTAGGAAAGATGTCCTGTAGCTGGTGGGATTTTAGCTGAGACTTGACTAATCAGTGAGTGAGACTTATCTTCCTGAGTTCAAATCCAGCTTCAGACACTTACTAGCTGTGTGACCCTAGGCAAGTCACTTACCCTATTTGCCTCAGTTTCCTCATCTTTAAAATGAGTTGGAGAAGGAAATGGCAAACCACTCCAGTATCTTTGCCAAGAAAACCCCAAATGGGGTCAAAAAGAGTTAGACATGACTGCAACTACTGAACAACATTGACAATATCAAATAAGCAAAGATGACAAATAATGGCAAGAATAAATGTTGGCAGGACTGTGGGAAGACGGCGCACTTGTACATTGTTGGTGGAGCTGTGAATCGGTACATTAGTTTTTGAAAGTAATTTGGAATTATATAAATAAAGTGACTAAAATCCCCATGCTCTTTGATCCAAAGATTCCACTATTAGGCTTATAGCCAAGGATTCCATTGATAAGAATGAAGTCCTCATATATACCAAGATGATTATGGTAACGTTTTTTGTTTTTCTGACAGCAAAGGATCAGAAACAAAGTAGATGTCTGTCCATTGGGGAACAGATAAATGGTGGTATGGGAATGTGATAGAGTATTACAATCGTGAGTAACATCACAAGATATCCTAAGAAATTATGAATGTGATAAATACAGAGAAGCATGGAAAAAGTTCCACAATCTGATGGAGAATGGAGTAAAGAAAGGTGAGAAAACAATATGCACAATGACTACAGCAATGCAAATGGAAAGAACAATCACAAAAACCAAAACAAAACAAAGAGAATGCTTCAAAATTACAAACAGCAATCACATTTCCGAAGAAGTGGTGTGCAAACCACTCCTCCCTACTTCTTTGCAGAGGTTGCAGATCCATGGGTAGAGCGCATTGTGTATACTTTCAGACTTTTTCACCATTTTCCTTGGCTTTGCCTATTTTTCTCCTTTTATTTTTATTTTTAATTTTTTGTCTTCAGAAATATCTGTCATATTGAAGGACTTTCTGAGATGCAGAGAGAGAAGGATGCTAAGAGAAATTTTAGTGATGAAGAAAAACAAAAAAAAAATTCTAGAAGGTAAGAATCTAACTTCTTGTCAATATGGTTTTGAATGGTCGTGCAGGTCTGGAAAGGTAGAAACACTAAGCAGTTGCCTTATATTGAAATCTAAAATAATGAACAGTTTTAAGATAAACAAATATATGAACAGACCCTGGATAGAACCTTGATGCTCTTAGAATTGAGAATTTTTTTCATCGGTTTTCAATAATTCAATTCAACGTGCATTTTAAAAAAGGTCCTACTATATAGTTGATACTGTGCAAAGGCAAAAATAGTCCCCGCTCTGAAGGAACTCACAGTCTAATGGGAGAGACAAATGTGTTTTGTGGGATTCTGACTCAACATGTGCATTTTATTCTATGTATTTTAGAATATTATTCTGAGAAGAGGTCCATAGGCATTATTAAACTGCTTACGTGGTCCACAATATACAAAAAGGTTGAGAATCCCTGAGCAGCTAGATGGCACAACAGATAGAGCATTGGGCCTGGAGTCAGGAGGACCTGAGTTCCAATCTGGCCTCAGACATTTCCTAGCTGTGTGACCCTGGCTAAGCTACTTAACTCCATTGACTAAAACAAAACAAATAAAAACCCTTATGGTGGAGAGCTGTCTAGGGATGCTGTGAGATGTTGCCTTTCAGCAGGTAGTAGAATTGTGATGGCAGAGGTCACATTTGAATCCAGATCTTCTGACTGGACATTGGGTTTCCAATGCCTTCTCCATCTGGGACTCTGTTTTTACATCAGTAGAATGAGGGGGCTGAAACTGATGACAGGTCAGGTCACTTCCTGCTCTCAGTCTATGTGCTTTTGATTCCAGATCTTAGCCCTGCTTTCTCTACCTGCCCTGACTTTAAATCCAGAGTTTGTGAATAGGCAGTATGACCAAGAATTCTTGTCTCTGGAATAGCAAAACCTGACCCCAAGGCACCTTATTAAGCCTGGCCCTGGCCCTCATGGCCATTGGTGTGGATGGGAAGGGAAATCTAGCTTCCTGTTTTAGCAGATTCTTGCTATCAGGGTGATGAGTTCTATTGTTTCTGTTTTGCTGGCAGCATGCTCTAAATTTGGGGCCTGCACAAAGCCCTTGTCACCCTGTCCTAGCTATGGGTTTTCACACCCTCTAACTGCACCAAGAAAGTCCAGATCAGTGTCAGCCACCTTTTCCACCATCTTCATGTTTCCCAAGAGCAGCTAACATTGTCTAACAACACAAAAGATATGTTTGTGGTTGCCTGCTGCTGAAATTGTTAAAGATACTCAGATAGCACCTGAATTTTCTTTTTTGTTTTTTACTCTGGACAGTGAAAACCAGATTTAACCTATGCATTTCCAAGGATGCTTTGAATTCAAAAATTAGGTAAAACAAAACAAAACAAAACAAAATTAGAGAGGCACCTTTCCAACAAGTTGAAAGCCCTTCCTGATTTAAGGAAGCATGTTTTATCCAACTCAAAGGCAAGGCCACTCCACCCACTCCCAGCACTTTCACAGACCTGAGGCAAGTTTTAATGGAAGCCAAGAGGCCCTGGAGATCAGAGGCTGGAGCAGCTGGAGCTGCATGTGTGTGTGTGTGTGTGTGTGTGTGTGTGTGTGTGTGTGTGTGTGGGCAGGGCTGGGCTTCTACTGCTCCCCAGGGCCTTCGATGCTCTCAGCAGTTACTGAAAAGTCCAGCCAACTGAACTTTTCATGGAAGGGTGCCAGTGTCAAAGGGAATGTAGGAAGGTGGGCAGTCCAGATCAGGGTGTCTCTAGAAGGGAGGCCCCAAGTGTTCTACTATGGGTTCATGATTCTGGGGAACATAGAATGCTAAACACGTCCTAAGCATGTACGGGACTACAGTTCTCTGCCGAAGATTTCAACAACAACGAAAACTACTACTACTGATGCTACTACTACCACCACCACCAGCAGTCATTTTCACTTGTGTCTGACTGTTCCTGACCCCATTTGGAGTTTTCTTGGCAAAGATACTGCAGTGGTTTGCCATTTCCTTCTCCAGCTCATTTTACAGATGAAGAAATTGAGGCAAACAGGGTGAAGAGATTTGTCCAGGGTCACACAGCTCATCAGTGCCTGAGGCTGGACACTTCCTGACTCTTGGCCCGTGCAGAGATAGATGGTGATGATAAAAGTAATAATAATAACAACTAGCGTTCATAGAGCGCTCTGAGGTTTACAAAGTGCCTTACAAGTAGGCAGGGCTGCTCCTATGGTGTGCAAGGCCCTAGTTAAATAGTTTTTGCTCAGCACCTGCCTGGATAAACAAGATTTGGGTAGTGATTCATGGTACCTTTCCTAGAAATCTCCTCTTCCACAAAAAGCATTGAGTAAGTATTATTCTACAGCAACTGAGCTGATGATAAGTGCTCAAACATGTATGAACTACTGTAATATTCCACTTGGAGGCAGCTAGGTGGCTCAGTGGCTAGAGCACTGGGTCTGGAGTCAGGAAGACCTGAGGTCAATTCCGGTTTCAGACACTCACTGGCTGTGTGACCCTGTGAAAGATAATTAACTTCTTTTTGCCTGAATCCAATGGAGAAGGAAATGGTAAACTACTCCAGTATCTCTGCCAAGAAAATCCCATGGGCAGTGTGATCCAGGAGGTCAGGAATAGTCGAGCACAGCTGAATGACTGAATAACAGCCATAATATCCCATTCAATCAATAGAGAAATCGGAATTGTAGAAGCATCTGAAAATAAGTCCAGAAAAATTGACTCAGTACAAGCTGAAATGAGCCACCATATTACGGCTGAAACCCACGTCAATGAGAAGTGAAGCACACAACTCCTTTGGTCAGAAAAACAGACTTATTTTTACTCTTAAAAATATACAGAATTTTGTCTTTTGTATGAATTAAAATTTATTACAGGTGAAATGCAGTCATACTGTACTGAAGATTTGATCACAAAATCAGCTTAGATATTCACCTTTTCATAAGGAGTATTATGATTTCAAACACTGAACTAGACAGAGACAAAATTGCTATGTAAATTTGGCTTACTATTGTAGTCCACAGGACCACTCAAGTTCTAATTCCCTGCAGACCGTATGACCATGGGAGGTGAAAGAAGGAACGCCCCCGCCATTACCCTGGCTCTTTGCAATACGATCCCTCAGATATTCCAGAAAAATCGGGTCTATACCTCTCACTTCTATGCTGCCCACACTTCCCCAATATGTCACAAATATCCATAGCTTCATTTTCAGAAAGTGTTTTCAATACCATCTGATAACTGATACCTGGAAGTTAGAACATGACAATTATTCGGTCATTACTCCCCAATAACACACATGTCAAGAAAAACTGAAAATGTTGCTACTTTTCACAACAGTGAATAAAAAGTTTATCATAAATTAAAACTGTTTCAATGTGTTTCATGAGAAAAAAAAGGTACTTCACAGTAGGCCCTAAGAGGAGTACTTATTTTTCATGAAACAGATAATTTTAAAGATGATTTTGTTGCATCTTACACTAAAGTTTAAAATATTTTAAAATATTACTTGTGTTGGCAGTACAAATATACCAGAAAATGGAAAGAGTGGCACTGTCTTTACATTTCATAGTGCCTCATTTCATAGAAACCTCAAATATAATAACTCTTATCTTTCCCAAAATTAAAATAATATTACTTTTTATTAAATATATAAAATGCATTAAATTTTAATTTAAGAAAATGAAATGGAATACAACCAATGTTTCAACTGTTGATACAAATAACAATATTTTAATATTAAAGTAGCCATGATGATGATGATGATGATGATGAAGAAGATGATGATTGTGCAGCATTGAGCTTCCCCATTGGTCAAAAGAGAGAGTTGCACTGAGTGCTCTCTTGGGAAGTAAACTGAGGTAGTAGGTAGTACTGGACTCTGAATCAAAAAGACCTGAATTCAGATTCTACTTTGCTGATTTATTAGCTAGGTAACCCTGAGCAAGTCACCTAAACTCTTCTAGCCTCAGTTTCTTCATCATTAAAATGGGGATGATGCAAGCATTTTCCTCCCAGGATTGTTTTAAGAAATAGGTGAGATAATATGCATAGAGCAATTTACAGATCTTAAAGTAGTAAAAACCATCAGCTCTGTCATTTAAGATGCCTTCCATCTTTGGAAAGATGATCAGCTATGTATGATCAGAAAGTCAGTTGTACCGACCCCCCCCCCACCTCCCAATCTCCAGCACTGAAATCAGATCCCTGTGTTTTGTCTTGCTTTAATGGTGCTGGCTTCTTCTTCTCATCCTTGCTTCCCACATGGTATCTGAAGGGAAAGCATCTTTGGGGAAGGTTCCAATGTCAGCCAAACTCTGGAGGGTCTGAAGAAGATGGGAGCCAGGCCCATTCAGATCTAACCTTGAAATCAATTGATGGCTTGGCTGAGAGGGCCAGTGGGACAAACAGGTCTTGCTTCAGTGAGGGAGGTCCAGGGGAGGTGGGAAGTCAAGTTTAAAGTGAAGGATGGAAGGCCCAAGTCACAAGAGAGAGATTTCTGATGGGAGTTGTAAAACATTAATAGAACTTGCCAGATGCACCCCTCTGGTATTTTAAAAGAAGATAACAGCGAATCTGTCTGGGACATTTGAGTAAAGTCCACCTGGAAAAGGGGAAATTATCTAGAGAGTCTCTAGCCATATAAGGGACTTTCAATACTGGGCCATCCCCCCCCCCCATCAGCTTTGTTTAAAAAAAAAAAGAATGCACTTTGTTTTATCTTCTAATAATAGACATAAGCCTCCAAATATATCTTTAAGAATAAAAGGGAGAGATTACAAGCAAAACTATAAGCGGGAAAAACAAATGAAACTCCATCCAAAAATCATTTTTTGACCTTCTTCTTTAAAGTAATTTATTGGCATCTTTTTTATCTTATAGTCATTAATTTCCAAACATATTTCCCCTCCCTCCCTACCTGGTAAGCCACCCACAATTGAAGAAAAAGAAAGCAATTCAGCAAAACAAATGAATGCATGAATAACTTCTGCCAATACATTTATCATTCTATCCCCATAGTGCCCCATCTCTTCAAAGAGAAGGAAGCTCATTTCCTCCACTCTTTTGTGGAACCGAGCTTGGTCATCATTATTACACAGTATTGTGATTCTTTTTTTAATTTTTGTTCTTTTTGTTCGTAGTGGTGGTATATAGTGTTATATAGTGAGTGGTTCTACTCACTTTACTCTGAGTTAGTTTGTATAAGTCTTTCCAATACTCCTCAGAATTCTTCATGTTGATTACTACTTATTGTAAAGTGATATTCCATTGTATGTATCCACCATGATTTGTCCAGTCATTTGCCAAATGTTGGGCATAGCCCCTGTTTCCAGTCCATTGCTACCACAGAAAGTGTTGTTCTGAATATTTCGGTATATGTAGGACCTTTCTATCTTTGGCCTTCTTACACGATGTCCCTAGCACTGAGATCTCTGAGTCAACATCAGTAATACTTATTACACATCTTTGTGCTCAGCATTATGATAGGGACAGAGAGAGAAAAATAAAACAATTTCTGTCCTCAAGGATCTTATATTTTCCTGGGGGAGAACAACATAGACACAAGTCACCAGGTTTTGAGGCAAACTGACCCCTTGCAATCTAACCTTATTCCTATCCCTAAATTCAAGGCTTCTAGAGCCTACTACTTACATGGATTCCTGGCAATGATGATCAAAGCAGACAATGTAAATTGTCTTCACGCAAAGGGGAAAGATCATAAAAGGTGGGGGAAGATCTGGAAAAGGGGGGAGGGTCACAGAGACAGACAAAAAAAATAAGAAAGTAAAGCAGTGCAGTTTTCAGAGAGACAGAAAAAGAGAGGCAGAGGCAGAATCAGAGACAGAGATAGCGAAACAAAGACAGAGACAGACAAGCAACTGAGGCAGAGAGAAAGAAGAAACAGAGAAACAGAGATATACAGAGAGTGAGACAGAGGGACACACACAAGAGATAGACAAATATGCTGTAGGAAGCTTTTATCTATGTGAGTCCAAGACTAGGTGTCAAGGGAGATTGAGTGCTCTTCCAATTTTAAACCCATGAAAAGAGGTGTGGTTGGGATGAACTGAAGCTGAAATGGTGAAGTGTTTAGTTCTCTCTCCCCACCTCTGCCTGCAGAAAGCAGGACATTTATTATAAGATTGCTCTGTTATTTAAGCTGTTCATAATTTCTGACTAATGTAGTATTTTTAGAAGCTGGCTTACTATTAATATAAAATTATGACTGGTCATGACCAGTTTTGATATGTGCTAGGTGAATGGTGGAGCTGCAGTGGGGTAAGTTAGTGAATAGCTGCTGGTATATGGAGATAAAATGGAACAGAGATCTAAACCCACTGTTTTGAAATGCTACGGTTTTCCTCTTTCTGGGTGTTCTGAGCTGAGAAAGAACCTTATGGTTTTGATTTTATTAATAACTCATAAGCTCCTTAATAGCAGAGAGAGAGAGAGAGAGAGAAAATAACATGATTCAGGACCGTTTTCCTAAGCTATGCAGGAGTTATGAGTGAAGACATTTAGGTGGTATAAAGAACTTTGGTAAAAGAGGATGCTCTCTTTAGAGGTCAAGTTCACTCCCCTCATTGTGTTTCTTTTTCCCGTTGAACCTGTACAGTTTCTGCTGAGTGGTTCGAACAGTGCTTGTGACCAAGAGATAGTCTCTTCTTCCCAACTCCTTAAAGACTAGCTAAGGGAGGAGTGGGATAAGCACGTGCTCACATTTCAAGGGTAGGAGCCATTACAAAGAGCATCGCGCTTACCCTTGGTAGCCAACCTTGCCTGACAAGGGCCCCAACAGGTTACACACTATTAAGCAAATATATAAAGAAACAAAGTAATTTTATTTGGGTTGTGTGTTTGATACAGGGAGGACTAAAAACCTAAGAAAAACCTCATGCAGGTGAAATTCAGGGGCAGCTAGGTGGCGCAGTGGATACAGAGCCAGTCCAGGAGTCAGGAAGACCTGAGTTCAAATGTGACCTCAGACGCTTACTAGCTGTGTGACCCTGGGCAAGTCACTTAACCCTGTTTGCTTCAGTTTCCCAATCTTTAAAAAGAGTTGGAGAAGGAAATGGCAAATTACTTTGCCACAAAAACCCGAAATGGGGTCACAGAGAGTTGGCCATGACTGAAATGACTCAACCAAAAAGATGGAATTCAAAGCAGGATTTCAAGGAAGCTAGGAATTAAAAAGAGAGAGCATTCCAGGCATAGGGGGTGTCCTGCACTAGGGCACAGAAATGGCAGTTGGAATGTTCACTAAACTGAGTAAGCTTTACATTGCTCTCTAGTGCTTGCTGTCTTCTTTTGAAAACCATTTGTCTTCTCTAAAAAGGTCTGCATGTAATTATTTACAACCTTCCTTGTCATTATTTTAACTTTTTTATGAATGGAATAAAATGACACTTACCAAAAAATGTCAGCTCAAAATTGCATTTCTTCCTTCCTCTCTGTAATTCAGTTTTCAGGAATTGGACAATAATTCATTTCTAACAGTTTGTGTTTAAATAAATCCTAATTAATTATCATGCCAGATGCATAGACTAAGC